>NW_024347790.1:10152061-10161804 GCF_902729225.1 Pteropus medius | reverse complement strand
TCCTTCTTTTTTTAGATTAAACATCCTTATTTCTTTCACCCACCTTCTTACATGTTTACCACGTGTTCTCACTGGCTGAGCTCTGGCTCCATGGGGTGCCACATACCACTGGGCACTAACCTGAGCAAACCGCTCTAGGTGTGGTTTAAGCAGAAGACAGTGCAGAACTACTACCTCCCCCATCCCGAAACTCCGCTTCTTTTATCCCATTAATTTTTGTGAATGGTATTTTTCCTCTTGACCCTGCAGAGTACAACCTAATGTCCTATGATTTTTTTTTTCACAAGTAGAACAATTTAGCCATGTGTGAAACAGGCCTGTCTCATCTAGTCAAATTATAACCATCCTCTATTTGGACACAAGAGCAGGACTTAAAGATTATCCTCTTGGATGTGGCTCGCTGTTCCGGCCTGTAAACTCATCTAGCGTTCTGTTTCTGTCACCATACACGTCCACTCTATCAAACCCTACGGATAGACTAGGCCACCGGTCAGGACAGACGTACCTCTTCTCTAACCAGGAGAGCGGAGCACTGCAAAGGAACACCCATCATCTTGTGTGGATTCCACGTCACAGAGTTGGCCCTAAAGGAAACAAATCAGGTTAAGAGGGTGTGGTACCCATGACAGCCTCAGATTACAAAGGCCCTGTGCATGGGCAGCAGAGTTTCAGGGTTCTTGGCACTGTTTTTCAGACTCTAGGAGGACACTAAATTTGCAAAACGATAAATGGACTCTTAAATGTACAATCTTTTCTTTGTCTACAGAGACAGTAGGTGAGGGCTAGTGTCTTTGTGTGGCACCCCCTGAGATCCCATGGCAGCATTTACTCAGCTTCTAAGGTGGACCGAGAGTCCCTTGGAGTGACCAGGATCATGAAGTCCAGAGTCCTGCTGTTGGCCACTAAAGGGCAGAGCACCAAGCAGGTGAAGGAGCTGCCCTCACGTGCGTGTCTCCACTGTTCCTGCTTCTGACACGAGCTGTGGCTCATTCCACTGATTAATTTTGTTACTTTCCTGACCCAGTTTTTCCCCTCTTCCGATTCAACTGATCACCAAATTTTTCAAATGTGTCCCTTTGGGATAGCTTCTAGTTTGTCCCCTACTTCCATCTCTTCTCTAATCCAGTTATCCTTCCAGATCATAGGTGAGATCGTCTATATGACTCCTAGAGCAGTTTTCAACACATTTGAGAAATAGAATGCTCTCTCAATAGTAATAGTGGTTCTCAGCTTGGGGATTTCTGGTGTTTGAAAAGTCTAAACCATAGTCCTGATTCAGATTTATTATTATTATTATTATTTTAATCTGGATACAGTAATTGTGTCTTAACAGACTCCTGGTTTCCATCTCATCCCCCACCTTGCACCATAGTTATCGTCTAGCTCTGGTTATGACTTTCTCCCTTTTTCTAAATTGTTAGCGGCTTCCTTTTGTCTCCAGCCTTAATTCCAAATGGCAGGGAATGGCTGAGATGTCCACACGGGTGAGCCATAGGCTGGGTGTTCGGTCCTGCATACTTTCACTCTCTCGTACCCATTTCCATCACTCCAGACTATTTTTGGTGTCAGAAAATTCCATTGTCACGCTCCTAGATCTCTTGATGTGATTTCCTCTTCCTGGGATGTCGCCTCCCTTTGCTTCATTTGGCTAAATCTTACTTCTTCTTTAAGGCCCAGATTAAGTCTTATCCCTGCAGCTTCCTTGGACTTCATTCGACGTCTCTCCCTCACTCCACTGTACTGCTCCGACCCCCTCCTCCTTCAGTTCCCAGAGAAAGCAGTTGCCCCAGTGAGTCCCATCGCTCACTTTAGGTGCTCATCAGGCAGGCGAGTCTGTCCACACGTCTTCTGAAAGACTGAGAGATCCTTGAAGATGAGAATCAGGAAAGTGACCGTGGTATAAAGAGACTCATAGGAGGAGGAAAATAGTTGTGCCATCCAAGGCAGCTGCCCTTCCTCTGGCTGCACAACACGCTTGGGCTCACCCTGTTGCCAGCACCTGAGGTGAGAGAACCCTGGGAAGAAGTAAGGATTGGGAAAGATCTCATTCATCTAGCTGATGAATGGCAGGCTTGGGCAGCCAATCAGAGAACACTTACGGGCCTGGGGCTCTTATCTGAATCAGTGAATAGTCCAGCTCTTTTTCCAGTCTTTCTTTGGCTCTGACATCTTGTCAGATATGTTAGGACTGGAATTGAGGAAAGAAGCAAAGGCACTTCATGGCCAGATGGCTACTACCCTGGAAAGAGGACTAAATGACTTCATGAGTAATAATGGAACTGTGGTATTGAAAAGCTCCTTGCAAGAGAATATCTCCTAGCTCTGTAGAATAACCCGAATCAAGGAACCTGGACTCTCAGCAGTAGGAAATAGTGGTTAAGAGAGGACAGCTGGGGAGCCAGACAGTTTGAGTGTGCACACAGGTTCTATCACTTCCTAGCTGTGTGACCTTGAGCAAGCTACTTAACCCCTCTGTGCCTAGATTTCCCTGTCTGTAAATAGAATAATGGTAGTTTGACACTGTTGTCTGACACATCATAAGCATTAAATAAGGTTGTCTCTCGCTATTGATTTCAGTTCTCATTTACAAACTTTGTGACGCTGGGGACATAGACGCCGCCATTCCATAATAGTCTACAGCTATATGTCTAATCTTAATGAAACTCCATGGAGAAGAAAACAGCTGTTCTGCATTTCTGTGACTGGAAGTGTTTATTTCTATGCAGTGGCCAATGTGTCCTTTTAGACTAGGAAGTGTCAAGGCGCACGACTATCTGTCACTGCCCCCCTCTGTCTCAGAGGAGCTGTCTCATAAAGACTGCAAAAAGCTACGCAGAGCGAGTCCATGGCATGGCCTCCATCTATTTGAGAAATGATGGCAGTTTATGAAAAATGGCCTCAGGTTCATTTCAAAACGTTTTGCCATGGGATTCAGTCACGTGGCTTCTGTGATTTTCCTCACTTTGAAGAGAACTGAGTCCCCTCGGGTTGTTTTCAGTCAGAGCATTGTGTCCTCAGTTACCACTCAGACCCAGCCGCTTTCCCCTTCTCATCCTTCCAGACCTATTCTTTGTCCTCTGCCTCCGGTGCGTGGGTTCACGCCGTTCTCCTCGCACGAATCCAGCTCCAAACGTGCGGCTTTGGTTTCCTTCTCTTCTCGCTCTCCTGACACTGCCCCTTGCAGGTGGTTCTGTCTCCCCACCTCCTGTCACACCGTCGGCACCTCTCACCTCCACCGCCTCGCAGCCCCGGACATCTGCTCAATAGCTTCTTTCTGGTCCACCCTTGGCCTCCACCCTCTCCCGAAACCCAAGTTATCTTTCCAAAAACGCAGACGACATCGTATCGCTCCTCAGCCCCCCGCTATGGCTGCTTACGCTGGGGTCTTTCCAGCTTTTTCTCACCCTAAGGAACACAATGCTCTCCAAGCGGAATAGTGGTTCCAGCGGTTCGGTGGATCCGGATGCACTCTGCGGGCAGGCGATCCGCCGAGACACGCTGGGCAGGACTTGTGGACACTGCCCGGGCTTCCTAGTCCCTGCCATGATTCCACCTTAGTCTCCGAGCAGACTTGTTTGAACTTTCTCCGAGGGCCCTTTCAAGTCTCCGTGTCACTGCTCGTCACCATGACGACCTTCTTCCACTTGTGCCTGATAAATCTCCAATGCTCACGCTCCTCGGTCTGTGTCTTGGGTCCTTACTCCCTCGGCCTTGAATTTTAACCCCTGCTAGATTGTAAGCCCCCTGAAGGCAGGCTTCATGTCATGTTTGTCTTCGTGCCTCGCTGTATCTCGTGCTGCTGCTTGCAAATGGCAAAGGTTCTGTAGCTACCTATTCGAATTTCTGAACCCCTGGCTCTGGGGGCGGGAGTGAGGGCAATAATTGGTAATGGGGCAGGCGCTGCACCAGAACCTTCCACTGGACCAGCAAGCCTTGCGAGTGGACCACGATGATGGATTATTGTAGGTGGATGTCAGCCTGCTGCCAGGAGGGTTAAAGAAGAGCTAGTTGGGTGAAAAAGGGGAAGGGATTAAGAAGTTCAGCTTGGCAGTTACAAAATAGTCACGTGGATGTAAAGCTCAGCATAGGGAGTATAGTCAACGCTATTGTCATGACTATGTATGGTGACAGGTGGGTACTGGACTTATGGAGGGATCACTTTGTAGTTATATAAATGTCTAACCACCATGCTGTACACCTGAAACTAATATAATACTGAATGTCGACTGTAATTGAAAAAAAATATATTAAAAAAGAAGAGTCAGTCTACGATGCACAGAAACAGACGGAAGCATCAGGGCTCTTGGCACGTGCTCTCAGCAACACCAGCTCTAGCATTTTGACAGCGCCAGCAAGGAAGGAGGTCACTTTCTGAGAACTGGGTTGGTTCTCGAAGGAGAGGCCTGGCACGGCTCTGGGTGCCTGTGCCATTTGGTTAGGCGGTCGGTACTCTGGGATCCCTGTGACCCCTGGGGAACTCTGGATTCGGGGATAAGAATCACCTATAAATTTCCTTCACTTCATCGTGAATCCTAATGCTTGGGAAAATGTGATATGCCCAAATGAAGCAATTTCTACCCATGAACATTATGCCCAGGGGTTTCCACCTGCCCTACAACCTTATTCACCATGCTGATGATAAGTCTCAGATAAATGCGGGGCAAAGCGAATTCTGCTCTAAGAGGAACACCAGCAGTCCTCAGTTTTTAAGGACTTCATATCTGGCTATTCCATTTAGTAGATTTAGTTACAATACAGTTCCAATAATTGTGGCGGTTACAGAAGGCTCTGTGTTCCACAGTGAATGTTCTAAGCTTTGCTCTCAAATAATAGCCTTTCTTGGGAAGGTGTGTGGGTGTATATTTTTCCAGGGTGGGTAATTTAGCAAGCTTTCAAATAATCATTGGTGTAGGATGAAGCATGACTTTCAGCACTTGGAGTCCCAGGTGGCATGAAAGGTAGAATAACAGATGCTTATGTTTTGTGCCAGTCAAAAGGGAGCTCAAAGGAGAGAAGGTACTGTGCACGGGACACCTCTCTCGAAAGTGCATGAATTTAATTCCTGGGCTTGTCATCTGAACAGGCACCTTCTGAATTCTTCTCTTCTGTTTAAAGTCTCTTTCTGTTTAGGTCATTGCCTCTTCCTTAAACTTCTGGTTTCATGCAGATCATCATGACAAAAGGAATTCAGCCTGAGAGGAGCCCGGAAGGAACAGAAGCAGAGACTAGAACTGGCTCAATTTGGGATAGGGACAAGCCTGTCCCCATCCACTCACACTTACATGGGTACCAGCAATCAGGACATCTGACTCAGGGAAGCGACCCTGTTGGCAGGGGCTGGAGCTGGTCTATCTCCAGTCTTCCCAGCCTCCTTTTTAGTAATTAGGCAAGGTCTGCCTCAGTAACCTCATTCCCACCTTTCTACCCTCATAGGTTCTCTGTGTGTGAGTGGGCCTGAGTGTCACAGAGAGCACCCTGTGTGTTTTCTCTGGCCTGGCTGCTGCACATGACCAGTGCTAACAGAAGCTCCTGAGCACCGTCAGCCTCCCTCCTCGTCTTGAAATTGTGCCAAGCCGTCCAGAAGCAGAGCCAGTGAGAAGCTTTTCCTAGGCAGCATCTGGCTGCTTGGCAGGGCACAGTGGGCATTTGGCAGGCTCAGATGAATTCAGGCTTTCTCAGTTGCCTAGACGAGCTCACAACTGCAGTTGACCTGCCATGTTGTGACGGGAAAACTGGGAACTCTGAGCCCCCTCTGCATCTAGTCCAGAACCAAAGCCTGAGACTGATTCTGTATTCTACATTTTTTTCCTTTGGACCTGAATATGCTTTATGCTAATCAGATACTACCTCCTTTGTGTTCTGCAGCTTTTCTCAATGATCTACTGCTTCGTCTCTGAATGAAGGGTGCTTTGCCACATCCATCAGAGCTATGCCAGAAAAAAATTATGGGAATGAAGGCATATTTAAGTTTATATATTTAAGTTTAGATTTGGAGTTTAATATGACCAGTAAGTTACTTACTGGTCATATTAAACTCCAAACCTAAACTCTCAACACTGATAAATTCTTTGCTTTGTGAAATTATTTATTGGTTTCTTTAAAACATTGGCTATTATCCAGTGTTTTAAAGCTATAGATCTTCCCCCAGAAAACTGTGAACAGCCTGCTGTTTTAAACAATTTTGGTAGGTGGTTCAGAATCCCAGGAAGGTCATTTCTGATTCCTCTGGTAAACCATGGGCCCCAGTTAGGAGTCTCTGTTTAAGAGGCAGTTTACTTGGGTCACTTGATATGGGCTTTGATTTCTTTTTGTCGTTTACACACACTATTCATACGTATATCGCCGCACGAGGCAAGGCACGCAAGCGCAGTACAGAATGGACTCACCTGTACGCCAACCGTTCTTGGAAATTGGGTGTAATTAATTTGCTTTTCACATTTAGTTTTCACACTTTATGTTGTGAACAAGAAAAATGTGTGTACCTCTCCACGCCGCTCAGTTTCCACTTGTGTTTCCGGGACATCAGCAATCCTCCACCCCAAGCTGCCTGAAAAAGAAAGATCACACAAGAAAGAAGGTAGTGCTTTTTCATTGCCTAGACTTCTGTAGTTTGGTGTCCTTCAGAATAGTGAGCGTCTCCCAGAGCTCAGGCAATGTAGCGGGGGTTGCTCACCTTCTGGCATTGGACTTGTGGAGTTTAGATTGGATGGGGGGGAGGGTGGTATTTAAGTTGTTAGGCTCCATCTCACATTTATATGATATAAAGAACCAAACTAGGGACATATTTTTTCAGTCTGCATGAGGAGACAGCTTGTCCCTGCAGCCCATCGCCAGCACTCAGTCCTAGGGAAGCTCATCATCTCGGATGCAGGAAGCCTGTTAACTCCATAGTTTAAAGTCGAAAAGATGGGCCGGGGACCCCTTCAACAGCTTCCAAATTGCAAGGAAAACTCTTTTGACCATTCTGGATGATTCCAGAAGGAGGAATCAGCTTCACAAGCTTATTTCACTGATGTGTAATTTTGGATAATTTCTCTGTCCAAAAAAATCAAAACAAAACAAAGAAATAAGCAGTCAAGATTTGTGCCAGTCAGTTAGTTGAGCAATTAGAACATGTCCCTTAAAAATTTGTTCTCAAGTTTGAAGTTTTGAATTGTAGTAATCTTTAAGAATAAGTTGTCAGGATGGAAATTCATTGGAAAATGTTAACATTCTTTGTAGGTTTAAAATAATCCTGGGATAATTTTAAAGGGGGAAAAAAAACTGTTAGGGTATAATTGTTTCCCCCCATACACACTTTGTTAGAATTTCAGTTCTTTTATATTTTGAAAAAGTATCCAATTTTCCAAATGTGTAATATCATAAGACTTTTTTTCTAGTTTAATTATGGAATGTATAAAAACAATAAGAATATGGTAAACTTGCTATGTTTCAAAGAAAGCTAATACAATTGATTAAAAGGTCTCCCAGCTCCATTTTAAGTAGAAATCTTGGAGGCGAGACCACAGCATCTGCTGGCTGGGGACAAACAGACATTGCTGTTTATAAAGTTATCAGGGTAATCCTTCTCCGAATCAGCTGGCAAGGTCGAACAGGCTCTGAGACCTAGGTCACTGATGGTACTTGAGTTGTTCAATCTTTTTCTCAGCATCTTCGTGTGTAAAATAAAGGGATCTCTGGTAGCCTAATGAACGACTCATACTGTGAATCAGGAAAGGAAAAGATAGATAATTGCAATGCAAGACATCTCTGAAATAATAGAAATTTACCTAGCTTAGCCTGTGGATGTTTTCTGCTCCCAAAGGAAGGGAATTAATTTGGTCTGAATACTTTTAAAGCCAACATGATTGAAAGCCAGTGCTACTCAATAACATCTTTGCACCAGAATGTAAATCGACTCATGCTACCTTCACCGAAAAAGTCTGACAATCAAAAATGTGTCAGCTGTACCAAACACTGTGCTCAGTGATACGTTGGCACCAACCCCTTATCTCATCATAGATCTTTAGCAGTTTGCAGATAGAAGCTAATCTTTGAACCACGCTTTGAAAAATACTGGCCTAAATTTAAATCTCTTCAATTTCTTCTTCTAAAAATTGACTTTTTTTTTTTCATTTGACATGTTTTTGTGGGCACATTTATTTTATTTATTTATTTTTTTAGTGCGAATAAGCCTGGTGTCAAAACTGTCACATATAATTTATCTTCTTAGCTGACCTAGCTAAGAAATTGGAAATTTGGTGGTAGATATTTCTTAGCAAGTTGTCAAGTCTGCCTTTCTCTCCATATATACGAATACATGACTTGAGTTGAGTTTCTTTTACCCTCCATGTTTCCTATGTAAATTCAACTCCTAGTTTACCTTTTTGATTATTCATACAGGAAAGTAAACTCTGCACACATGTGACTGTGTGTATGTACATGAGACGTTGCTGCTCAATGAATTGAGAACTAAGTGCTCAGATAATGGTCAAGAAATAAGAATGTTATCATGTTGGAAAACATTAAGGTATAATCAGCCTCAGACTGCTTCCAGTGAATGTTGTATGTTATTTTGAATTGTGCGCTATTTTGTCTTCACAGTCTTTAAAAGCTGACATATCAGCATTCCTAAAGTAAGAGAGAGAGAGAGAGAAAGAAAGAGAGAGAGAGAGAGAGAGAGAGAGAGAGAGAAAGGGAGAGAAATTTCATTCCAGAAGCCCCAGGTGAAAATGTGTAAGGATATTTTGGTGGCAGGCCCTATGGGATACTTACATCCACGTGCATCCAGATCTTATACTTTTTGCAGATATCAGCGACAGCTAAGAGGGGATCGAATGCTCCATACACGGTGGTTCCAGCTGTTGCACTCACAAGGAAAGGAACAAATCCCTGTGCAAACGAAAGCGCCACAAATAATGTAAAACAGGGGTTCAAGAATTCTTTTCAAAAGCTGACAAAAAACAATGAAAATTCTCCCCGTGTCATACACATCTGCATTTTTGGATTCTCCAGAAGTGTCGTCCACACTTTGGAGCCTCGTAAGAACGATGCTCATGCCCCAGGATCTGAGTTCTCCAGTTTCATTACAAGGACAGACATTCTGCTCCTCAGAAGAGGCTACACTGGACCCAGAGCAAGCTTTGCAGTGCCTGTGGGCCATTGATATATCCCAGGGGGATTTTCTGGCCATTTTCTCCCCTCTGCTGACTTTCTAGTCTTCCTTTATCATAACAGGGACTCTGAACTTAATAAGTAAGCAGAAAAGAGAATTGAGAGAAGGAACTCTGACCAGTTCATTACTCCTATTTGGAAATCCTAAGATGACTTATTTGGAGTCTCAAAGAAAAGGATTCATGTGGAACTAAACAATAAGCTATGGATCTTATCTGTCTTAGCAGTTCTCTGTCTGGCCCAGGCTAAATGAAAACTGATTGAAATAACATGTGGCGGCTGAAAGAAGGCAGAAGAACCCTCAAACAGGATGAACGCATATATTTACTCCACATGACAACATGCAGTTACAGAGTCAGTCTGTAGGTGGCAGCAAAGGTTCAATTTGTGGTTTACAAGAAGTTCTAGCACAAGAATGAGGGGAAAATTTGTTGCGGGGCAGAAAAGGCCGAGGAAAATAAATAATTGTTCCTGAGCTCATAATAACGAAATGCATGTGTTATAGCATTGAACTAGGAACTGTAGATTATATCTAATAAAAATGAAACTAAAGGAATTCTAAAAACAAGCTCCCCGACTTGAGAACCAAC
>NW_024347790.1:10056565-10152050 GCF_902729225.1 Pteropus medius | reverse complement strand
TGCACTCACAAGGAAAGGAACAAATCCCTGTGCAAACGAAAAAGCCCCAAATAATGTAAAACAGGGGTTCAAGAATTCTTTTCAAAAGCTGACAAAAAACAATGAAAATTCTCCCCGTGTCATACACATTCAGAACGTAGCCTCGATTTGTTCTTTCCTGTCTCTCAGAAGAGGCTTACAATGGGACCCAGCAAGCTTGCAAGCTCAGGCCATTGATATCCCAGGGGATTTTTCAGCTTTCATTTTCTCCCTCTGTTGATCTCAGTCTTCCATCAAGGACCCCCGCAAGCAAGAGAAAGAGAGAATTGAGAGTTCATTACCCTATTTGGAAACTTCAAGATGACTTATTTGAGTCTCAAAGAAAAGCATTCATGAACCAAACAAGCTAGCGGATCTGTCTTAGCAGTTCTCTGTCTGGCCCAGGCTAAATGAAAACTGATTGAAATAACATGTGGCGGCTGAAAGAAGGCAGAAGAACCCTCAAACAGGATGAACGCATATATTTACTCCACATGACAACATGCAGTTACAGAGTCAGTCTGTAGGTGGCAGCAAAGGTTCAATTTGTGGTTTACAAGAAGTTCTAGCACAAGAATGAGGGGAAAATTTGTTGCGGGGCAGAAAAGGCCGAGGAAAATAAATAATTGTTCCTGAGCTCATAATAACGAAATGCATGTGTTATAGCATTGAACTAGGAACTGTAGATTATATCTAATAAAAATGAAACTAAAGGAATTCTAAAAACAAGCTCCCCGACTTGAGAACCAACCAGTCAGGGATATAAATGACTTCCAGAGATTTGTGGGTATCTTTAGCAGGTCTTCAGAACTTGTTACTTCTAAAGAGAGTTCTAAAATGCTTCTTGAAAAATAAGGCGTTTGGCGAGCCAGTCGTATCAGTATGTGTCTAGACAGGAAAAATTGGCCTCTTTCAAATACCATGCTGCATTAGCATGCTAATATTTCCCACTTACGAAAATGATCTTTCGAATGTGTGTCTGTGTAATGCCAACCTGCAACACATGGAAGACAAATGCTTTGGAAATTCTATACAATATTACTGTGTGTATTGTTTATTCGGCAATTTCGACCTTTCCAAAGCAGAGCCTTCAACTCAGAGAAATAAATATTGACTGAATGCAAAATTCCACATTCTCATTAAAGCCAGGCGGTTGAGGCTTGAGTACTCTGCCTAAGAGAATATCGAAGTGTGTTTTAAGTGTGTTTTCCACGGAGTAGAAATAGAAATATGTACCCTTAGCTTGTTATGGGCTGGATAAAGCTCCCTACAAAAACTTACTTTTTGCTTGGCTTCAATGATCCTTCTTTCAAGATCAGATGGAATCATTTTTCCCCTGAAAGAAAAAATAAACACATTATAGGTTTGTTTTGAATAATTTACTTTGTTGTCTTTGACAAGTGGACACGTGAGGGTAAAAGTCCAACTGTAAACCGTTGATTGTAATGATTGGTTTAAACAACTCTTTGGCTCTGCATTTCCTCCCTCAAAGATACATGACTGCACTTTCTGGTAAGTTCAGGTGACTCCTGACCACACTGTGCAGTTAGGACATCCGCACGTCCCTCCACTCAGCACGGAACCTGCCTTTGTAGGTCATCTTCTTCATTTGCTTAAAACAAGCCTGCTCTGGAGCAAGACATTTCAAGGAGAGGGCAGAAAAAGGTTTGCAGTCCAAATGTGTGCATGAATGGACCTGCAATTTCAGATTGAGAAGAAATGCCAAGAGGAGATAGTCCATCCTGAAGCATTCGAATGAAATATTAAGCCAAAAAGCCACCTAATTACATTCCAAGTGCAAAAAGCACAAAGCAGGCCAAGAACACACAGGCTCAAATTTCAAACAGATCGATAGACAGGAATCAGAGAGAGAAACATCCTTTCGTCCCTGAAATATTTCTTTCCTAAAATAAAATTATAGATAGTGTTTTGCTTACTTTAAAACCCCATTATTATAATAACCAGAGAAGTTGATTTTTTTCAAGAAGCTAGATGTGGCTAGATATGTGATCTCAGTCAAGTTTCTTAATTTCCCTGGGCCTATTATTATTATCTTTAGGACACAGTGATAATAATATTACCTGTGGAGTTATTAGGATTAAATGAGTTAATACGTGCAAAATTATTTTAAAAGTGCTTGGCCTATGGAAAGCATTCAATAAATACTAGCTTTCGTTGTTGAGATTGTTATTATATATTGCGGCATTCCTATCCTAAGATTTCAGGAGAAAAACAGGCAAAGGAAAGAGAGTAGGTACATGATACTGGAGACTGTGAAATAGCCTTTAAACTAACATAGCTCTCTTGAGGCGGCTACACTGGCTAAACTTTTCACATCATGGTCCTCTATCTAGGATTTTTTAAAAGGAGATTTGGAAAAATAAATTATTTCTTTTCGGGGGCAGGAGGTTGTCACAATAAATAGGGGGATGCTACTGGCAGTTAGCGGGCAGTGGGCAGGGTTTTGGTATTTGTTGCTAGCTCTATAGTCCATTTGTGGCTGTTCTTGGGATTCTAGATATAGAGCAAGCGTTGAGCTACTTCAATACATCTTCTAGTGTGGTCTTGCCTAGTTTTTTTGCATATTAAAATGTTATTTCAATAGAAATTACTTTGCTAACATTTCTCCATTTAAAAACATAACTTGGGCATTATATAATGAGTACATAAGTTATATTTTCTACGATTTTCATTTCAGGCTAATAAAGGCAGTGTTACAAACTAGTTGCAATATGCAGCAGACATTAGGCCTGAAGGCACTGAGAACCACTGATTTATGTGAAGCTGTTTTCCAAAGAAAGACACTTAACATGTAATTACCTAGCGACAGTCATGGACAAGTTAGCAGTGATTAGTTAGTCAGGCTGGAATGGAACAAAGGGCATTAATGTACATTTGGTGTGAAGGGTGCACCGAGATTCAGAGCTGCTCACCTATGAGGACGTCTGTGATGTGGGGACAGAAGGAAGGACAGAGAGGAACCAAAGGCAGGGTGGTGGGGAGGGCATCTCGCCCTCTGTATTTCTCCCTTCCCATCACAGTGTGGCCCAGGGAGCAACCCACAGAGCGGGGATTTTTACCTCTCCCAGATCGGGCTCTGCTAAAACACCGTTCTCCAGCCTTGATATAAGCAAGATGTTCCAATTTTAGAAGAAACTCAGATATTTATCTTTTACATAAAGTTCTAAGTACATTAAAATTGCCATAGTATTTTTAGAGGTAAACATGGAACTGAGAGAGAGGATTCTCAGAAGTTGTTTGCAAATCCCAAATTTTACCTAGTCTACCACAGCTGACCGCCTCTGCCTTGGAGAGTGTGGGATGGACGAACTTGACAATTGCTATCTGCTCATCTAATCACATCTGGACGTTTTGTTAAGCACAAGGCAGTAAGGTGTCACCGAGAAGTCACAGATTAAGGTACATTAGAATTGGAAGGTGGTCAAGACCCGATTCTAGTCTAATGGCTCCATTTTTCAAATGAGGAAACAGGCCAAGAGAGGCTAAGCTTCCAGCACAAACACAAAGGGCCGAACATATAGGAAGCGTAGTTGGAAAGACTGCAGTCTTTTAGGGTAAGACAAATCCTTTAAAATAATATCTGGCTTTCATGGACCAGAGGTGTCATTCCAGGCTTCCAGGAGAGCAGTAATGAACACAAGAGTCTGTTCCGTTTCCACATGGGTGAGCTCTGGGGCAGCAGGAAGGAGCAGGTTTGTCAAATACAGTGGTTCCCCCTTAACTCAGGGGTGGGGGGATATGTTCCATGTCCTCCAGCGGATGCCTGAAACCTCAGATATATACTATATATACTATGTATATTCTGTGTTTTCGTATACATACATACCTACGATGAAGTTTCATTTATAAATTAGGCACAGTATACGAACAACAATAACTAATAATAAAATAGAACAGTTATAGCAACATACTGTAATAAAATTATGTGAATGTGGTCTGCCTCTCTCAAAATACTGTATTGCTTTGTACTCGCCTTTTCACTTTACGGCTTCTCTGTGGCATGTCCGAATTGCCAGCATCACTACTCTTGTATGTTGGGGCCGTTATTAAGTAAAATAAGAGTGACTTGAAGACAAGCACTGTGATATTGTGGCAGTCGATCTGATAACCCAGACATCTACTAAGTGACTAACGGGTGAGGACGCTGGTGAAAAGGATCATTCACGTTCTGGGAGAGAGGGAGCAGAACGGTGCACAGTTTAAAACTTAGGAGTAACTTCTGGAATTTTCCATTTGATATTTTCAGACCACGGTTGACCGTGTAAAGCAAAACCATGGATAAGGGGGTCAACTGTGATCAAGTCCACAGGTTTGCTTCTCAGAGTGGAACGTGATGGGGATGAATCGCTCTCGACGAGGGGCAGCTCCAGTCTTTCCCAGGCACTCTGCCTCTCACCCCCATGTATGTTTTGTCCACTTGGGAACCCAGAGCCTGGCAGGGGGCAGACCAGCATTTGTTGGAGGCACATGACTAGAAGGCAAAAGTTTCACCCAAGGATAATATTAATATTAATATCTTTACTTCACTGTCTGACCAGACAGCTAGTGTGAGGGCCTCTGAAACAAATATTTTTATCTTTCCATTTATCTGAGATTTGGCTGATTTTACTTTAAAACAATGGCTCTTAAAATTTAGTGTGCATAAGAATGACATGTGTACGTCTTTAAATACAGATTCCTTAACTCAGCTCTTAGAGATTTTGATTTAGTAGGTCAGTTATAGGGCCCAAGAATTAAGTCATCCCACAAATAGTTACTGAGCACTTACTATGTGCCAAACACTGTTAGGAGGGCTGGAGTACCAAGGATTCCACTCTCTAGGGCTTATACGCCAACAAGGGAGACAAATAATAACATAGTTAATAGACAAACATGCATAGAGATTTGCATTCTAACAAGCGCCCTGGGTGATTCTGCAGTGGGTAGGCCTACGTCCACATGTTGAGAACCATTACTTTAGAAATGAAAGTTTTAGCCCCACAGGCATTTAAATGACTGTGTAACATTCTAGCCAAGTACTTTTCATGTGGCCCATGGTTTTGAGCCATCGTGCTTGTAGGGAAGTGAGCAGACGGAGCTCCAGATGTGGCACTGTATGTTCCCTGCCTGCCCCTGTGCTGTGGGGTGAGAGAACACTGGGCGACAACCAGCAGGCTCCTCTGAGGATTAGGGGCTGTCTGGCCACTCCTGGCTTTTTCATACAAGTGTCTCCTAGTGCAAGGCAGCTTTGGATGGCAGCTATTGCATCCTGTATGTCTGGTCTAACAGTATTTCCATTGCAAGAATTATATTTTTAATGTTTACACATCCAACCTTTAGGCTGACAATTAAGTCACAACTGATGCTTTGTAATGCTGTTAGTTGTTTGTGTTTAAGACTGGACTGCCATGCAAGTGAGGACTGTTGAACCAGACTGTTGCTTTGAATGTGGCTGTTTTGCATTAAAATTCCTGATTAGCAATAGCCTTTCAAAATTCACATGATACTACAGGGTCACATAACTTCATAAAGTTGCCTGGGCAAAATCCTACACTGCCAGTGAGAGTTGCCAGCAGGATAAAGCTGCTCTTTGTGGGAAGAAGCAAAAGACACAGATTATATTTTGTTTGGACTTTTGACCCAGATTCATGGCTATCTTCCATGGCTCTGAAGGAGAAAGCGATCTATCTTATCAAAAGGAGCACATTAGTGGAGAGTGTACACCTCTAGGCAGGCATCCAAATGGTCACATATGAGGTGCTTGAGTCTTTGGTGACCCAGATCACTGGTCTTGCTGAACCTGCAGTAATTCCACCAGCCTTTCCTAGGAGAGCAGAGGTTGGCTCTGTTCACAGAGATTCGTGTGCGAAAAGGAAAGGCTCCGTGAATCCTTCCTGTTAGAAACTGACTAATGTTACTATCACTGGTAATAACAACACTACTGGCAGCGATAATGAATGGCCAGTTTTAGAAACTACTGCACTATAGCTTAGTCCAGCATCTCTGCTCCTCACGCCAATTTACAGGAGAGTTATTATCATTCAAACTTTGTAGGCAAGGAGATCGAGAATCGGAGAGGCAGATGAATATGGCTAAAAGCTTGCAACAAAGAGACGGAATAACTCAGTTGTGTACCAGATCTTATGCTAACTGTGTACTTGAAGCATTAAGTTCTTCCTTTTACTCATTTATAAAATGATGATAATAGTCCTTGCTTCACAAGGTTTACATGGGAATTAAATGAGATAGTTAAGTATAAAACACTATAAAGCATTAATTATAAAACCCTATCTAGCATACAGCAAGACCTCCATACATGTTAGTTTCATTGTGATTAGTAGTAATAGTACTAGCATTACGTGACTTGCAGGATGTCGCACAGCTAGTAGGAAGCAGATTTCAAGTCTAGAACTGTGTGACATCAGAACCCAGGTTCTTAGCACTGCACAACAAATGTCTTCCAAAGCATTTGTGTGGTTTAAACAAAACACCTACTACCTTGACTTAACATAAAACTTTTCAAGTTGAGTTCTCAAATCTTAACGATGTATGTAATATTTCTACTATGATTGTCCGGAAGCCCCTTGAATTGAGTAATTCCTTGATCTCAATTCTTATTGCTATTAGCACTAATTAGTAAAATAAGGAAAATATATACCCTCCTACTAAAACATATTGTTCTATCATCCTTTGGCGATATCATTCTTTCTAGTTTAACACCTAAATGTTACAGGAGTAACAGAAACCTGCTAGTTTTTTGGTTTGTTTTTGTTTCTAAACTAGCCAGCGCTAAGCAAAAACACTTCTTTAACATAAACTGCAATACAGAGACAGCGAGGGGAGCTCACGGACCAAGTGAATTTTCAAATCGCCCAGACTGTGTGGTGACTTGAAAAACTGCATGGAATGGCTTGAGAAAAAATTGCTGAAGGAATTTACAGAGCAGCGGTAGAACTTACGAGGGAGATTCCCTGGAGAAAAGCACTCCAGGTATCTCTCCTTGGCCCCTGCTGATGTGGGTAACCTACCCTAAAAGGCCCATAAGATAAGCTAACAAAAGTTAAAAGGAGACCATTCAGGAAGCTCTTGCATTATAAAATCAAACCCTGTGCAAAAATTTTTTTTTACCATAATTATAAACAGTGAACTTTCTAGGTTTCTTTAATATATAGTTTGACTTGGATAAATAACTTTAACTGTAACAATTAGCCATATTTTTCTCTTTTAAGATTTGTTTTCCAATATACACAATGGGATATCTTAGCCTTATAGTCAGGATATGGGAACAGGCAATGGTTATTTTTGTGTCTAATTCTAGTACTGTATATTAAATTTTTTTAAAAAAATTAACTTCTTCAAAAAAAGCATTTACTTAACATACACACACACACACACACACACACAGAGATACACACGCTCACTTACTATATAGCAATCTAAGTGATATGCAACTGAGGACTTGAACCATGATGTGGTGCGAAGCTATTTTCTTTTCTATATGAAATCTTATTGCTGTCACTGGGGGCTGGTTTAGTGCAGAGGGGGAAGTAGCTGATGAGGGAAGTGTTTGTGTGGGCAGGAAGGTGTGTCGACAATCTCTCATCACCCTCCCTACTCCACAAACTACTATCCCTCTTCCCTGAACTTGTTGGTAGAGAGAAGGAAAGGATTATGATAAGCAGTTCAATTTATCATGTAAGAAATCATGCTTGGCTATTGTAAATAACTTTTATGACAAGGAGGAAATCAAAACTGCTATAACAGAACACTAAAATTAATGACTTTTATGACAAGGAGGAAATCAAAACTGCTATAACAGAACACTAAAATTAATGACATGGGGATACTACATATCAAAATATGAGAAGCACCCTAAATCATTCTCAGAGGAAAATGTATAGCCTAAAATGCTTTTGAAATTAAATAATAGAGAATAAAAGTAACAAAAGCAAATATTTAACCCAAGTTGCTAGGGAAACAACAGCAAACAATGTAGGCAAAAAGAGGGAATAAATTTTTCAGTGACTTAGAAACTATAAATTACACTTAAATTCAAAAGCTGGCACATTGAAAAGATCAATGAATATGCAAATATCTGATTAGTCCAACAGAAGAAAGAGAGAAAGTGTAACATTTGAAATTTAAAAAGGAGGTATGGATATATATATTAATACTATTCAAAAATTCTATGTAGAGCTTTATGCTAATTTTAAAATTTTTGAAGAAATAGAATATTTTCCCTAGGAAACTGTAAATTAAAAGAATCAATTCAAGAATATTAAAAAAATTGAAGAAAACTAATAACTGAATAATAAGGGGTGGGGGGAAAGTTGCCAGAAAACTGTCCCCCAAAATGCTAGGCCCAGATGTTTAGGTAGCAAATTTGAACAAGTCTACTATTGGCGGATAATGCTCTTTAAGCTCTTATGGAGATGACAATGAAAATCTGCTGAATTTATTTCCTGAAACCAGCTAACTGTGAAAGCAACATCTGCCAAAGAGAGACCAGAAACATCTATAGATATATCTTGTAATATAGGTACGTAAATCTTGAATATAACATTAGAAAATATAATCCAGAAGGAAATTAAAGATGAACATGGAACTAAGTAGGATTTGTCACAAGAATGCAAAGAATGGCAGAGAGGTAAAATAATAATTAGTATCTGAAACTATAAATGAGTAAACTGAAATGAATTTATAAGAATAAAAACACAAATTTTTACCAAATGATAAAAAAAAAAAAGATTTGGATAAATGGAGAGACACGTCATGTTCTTTGATGAGAAAACAATATTGTAGACACACACAATTAATCTCTAAACTTAACAAAATTCCAACAGGATCCCCAGTGGAAGCTTTAGGAGAATGGGAACCTGAGAAAAAGCAAAAAGTAAATTAATAAAAAAATTTAAAATGACAGTCCTCTCAAACACCATAGATCAAAATAAATTTCAGTTAAATCAACTATTAAAATAATATAAAGGCTCTAGGAAGAAAAATATGAATATTAATATATACTAAGAATGGGGAATACTTCCTAAAGACACTAAACATGGAAAATGAGTAATTGATAATAGCTCTGACTACCAAAAAAAATGGGACTTTTTAAAATAAATACCACAAATAAAATTTAAAAGCAAATGATACATTTTGGAAAACATTTACAACATACATGACAAAAGAGAGCTTTGTTTTCTTTTTTAACTATAAATAACTGATAAGCATAAAATGTTTGACTTTGTTAATTATCAAAAATGAAAAGATCAATAATAAAAAAATAGTTTCCTTCATCAAATTGACACAGGTCACTTAAAATGTTACTTCCTAGGATTAGAGAGAAAATGGTGAGCAGTCACACCTGTATACAGCTTGGGGGAATATAAATTGGCTGATTCTTTTCTGAAAGGCAATATGCCAGCAAGTATCATAATTTTTAGCAGAGGCACAATCCTGAAATTAGAAATTCTATTTCTAGGAATTTGCCCTAGGAAAATAATATATGTGTCTAAATATTTAGCCACAATAATGTTTACATTAGCATTTTTTACCTAGTGAAAATTTAAAGTAACTTAATATGTCTAACACCAGGAGATTTGTTAAGTAATATAAATTCTAAACAATAGATCATTAGTGATTGAGAATTATATTGGAGAATTTCTAATGACATAAAAGTTGCCCGTAGTATTTTATTATGTGAACAACAAATTTCTAATTGGTAAGTTTTATTTAAATATATAAAAGTATGTTTGGAACTATATGCACCAAAGTATTATGGAGATTATGTCTGGATTCTTCCATTTTTTAATTTTTCTACAATGAATATGTGCTGCTTCTGGAATAAAAAAGTGTTTGTTTGTTTTTTAAAAGAAGGGGTTAGCCCTTAACATCATGTACAAAAATTAACTCAAAATAAGCCAGAGACTTGAATGTAAGAGCTAAAACTATAAAACTCCTAGAAAAAAAGCATAAGGCAAAAGTTTCATCACATTGAATTTTGCAATGGATATTTTCCTGGATATGATGCCGAAGGCACCAAAAACAAAAGAAAAAATAGACAAATTGGACCTTATGAAAGTTAAGAAATTTTGTGCATCAAAAGACATTATCAACACAGTAAAAAGGCAACCCACAGAATGGGAGAAAATATTTTTAAATCACATAACTGATAAAAGATTAATGTCCAGAATATAATTCAACAACAAACAACTCAATTAAAAAATTATCAAAGGAATGTAAGAGACAGATACGTAACAGTCCATCTAACAGCAGCAGAATACACATTCTTCTCAAATTCACATAGACATTCTCCAGAATAGATCATATGTTAAGCCGTAAAACAAGTCAACAAATTAAAGAAGACTGAAATTATATCAAGTATCTTTTCTAACCACAATGGTGTGAAAATTAGAAATTAACTATAGAAGGAAAATTGGAAAAATCATAAGTATGTGGAAATTGGACAACACACTCCTTAAGAACCATTGGGTCAAAGAAGAAATTAAAATAGAAATTAAAAAAATATCTCCAGACAAATGAAAATGTAAATGCAACATACCAAAACTTAAAGTATGCAGCAAAGTAGTTCTAAGAAGAAAGTTTATAGATAAACATCTACAATAAGAAAAAAGAAATCTCTCAAACAATCTGATTCTACTTCTCAAGGAATGAGAAAAAGAAGAACAAATCAGTAAGTTTTATTTAAATATATAAAAATATATTTGAAACTATATGCACCAAAGTATTAGGGAGATTATGTCTAGATTCTTCTATCCCAAGTTAGCATAAGGAAGGAACTGATAAAGAATAGAGCAGAAATAAATGAAATAGAGACTAGAGAGATAATGGACAAAACTAAGAGATGGTTATTTGAAAAGATAAATAAAATTGACAAACCTTTAGCTAGACTCACCAAGAAAAAAAAGAGGACTCAAATAAAATTATAAATGAAAAAGGAGACGTTATAACTGATAACCACACAAAAACAAAGAGTCATCAGAGGCTACCATGAAAACTTATAAGCCAACAAATTGAATAATGTAGGAAGAAATGAAATGGGTAATTGCTAGAAACATAAAACCTACCAGGACTGAATCATAAGAAATAGAATTTCTGAACAAACCAATAATGAGTAAAGAGATTTAAATAGTAATCAATACCTTCAACAAAGAAAAGCCCAGGACCAGATGGCTTCACAGGTAAATTCTAGCAAATATTTAAAGGATTAATGCCAATCCTTCTCAGACTCCTTCAGAAAACTGAAGAGGAAAGAATACTTCCTAACTCACTTTATGAGGTCAGCATTACCCTCATACCAAAGCCAGATTAGAACACTACAAGGAAAAAATTACAGGCCAATATCCCTGATGAACATAGATGTAAAATCCTCGACAAAATACTAGCAAACCAAATTCAACAGTACATTGAAAAGATCATACATCATGATCAAGTAGGATTTATCTCTGGTATGCAAAGATAGTTCAACATCTCCAAATCAATCAGGGTGATATACTACAATAATAGAATAAACAGAATGAAGGGTTTAAATCATATGATCATCTCAATAAATATAAAAAAACCATTTGACCAACTCAACATCCTTTCATGATAAAAACTCAACAAACGAGGTATAGAGGGAACATACCTCAACATAATAAAGGCCATATATGACAAATCCACAACTAACATCATATTCACCAGTGAAAAGCTGAAACATCAGAAACAAGGCAAGGGTACCCTCTCTCACTACTTTTATTCACATAGTACTGAAAGTCCTAGCTAGAGCAAGTAGGCAAGAAAAAGGAAATAAAGACATCCAAATTGGAAAAGAAGAAGTTAAATTGTCTATGGTTACAGATGACATGATCTTAGATATATAGAAAACCCTAAAGACTCTACCAAAAAACTTTTAGAACTAATAAATGAATTCAGTAAATTTGCAGTTCATGAAACCAACATACAAAAATCAATCTCATTCACTATACAACCAAAAAGAATAAAATACTTAGGAATAAATTTAAGCAAGGAGATGAAAGATCTGTACACTGAAATTGTAAGACAGCAATGAAAGAAGACACAAATACATGGGAAATGTCTCATGTTCATGGATTGGAAGAATTAACATTGTTAAAATGAGATGGCTCTGTTGCATATTGGACTTCTAATATTGTTAAAATGTCCATATTACCTAAAGTGATCTATAGATTCAACACAATCCCTATCAAAATCCCAATGATATTTTTCACAGAAATAGAAAAAACTATCCTAAAATTTGTACAGAACTACAAAAGAACCAAAATAGCCAAAGCAATCTTGTAAAAGCACAAAACTGGAGGCACTGCATTTCCTAATTTCAAACTATATCACAAAGGTATAGTAATCAAAACACTATGGTACTGGCATAAAAACAGATATGTAGACCAATGGAACAGAATAGAAAGCTCAAAAATAAACCCATGTATGTGCAGTCAACAAATCTTTGACAAAGGTGCCAAGAATATACAATGGGGAAAAAGATAGTGTCTTCAATAAATGGTGTTGGAAGAACTGGACGGCAACATGCAAAAAAAATAAAACTGGACCACTATCTTATAGCATGCACAAAAATTTACACAAAATGCTTAAGAGTTGAAACTATAAATTTCCTAGAAGAAAACATAGGGGTATTGGTTTTGATCTAGGGGGTTAAGCTCCTTGACATAGGTCTTGAAGATAAGTTTTTGGATTTGATACCAAAAGGAAAATAAACAAATGGAACTACATCAAAATAAAAATCTTCACAGCAAATAAAGCAATCAACAGAATAAAAAGATGACCTATGAAATGGGAGAAAATATTTTAAACCACATATCTGATAATAGTTTAGTCTTCAGAATGTATGAGGAACTTCTACAACGCAAGAGTAAAACCAAATAACCCAATTAAAAAATGGGCAAAGGGCCTGAACAGACATTTTTCCAAAGAAGATGCATAAATGACTAACAGGTATATGAAAAGGTGCTCAACATCACTAATTATCAGGGAAACACAAACAAAACCACGATGAGATATTACCTCACACCTGTTGAGATGGCAGTTATCAAAAAGACAAGAAGTTAGCGTCGGTAAGGGTGTGGGAAAAAGGGAACCTGCATACATTGTTGGTGGGAATGTAAATTGGTATAGCTATTATAGAAAACAGTATGGAGCTTTCTCAAAAATCAAATATAGAATTATTAGATGACCCATAAATTCTACTCCTTGGTATATAGTCAAATAAATGAGTATTTTGAAGAGATTATCTGCACACCCATGGTCATTGCAGCATTATTCACAATAGCCAAGACATGGAAACAATTTAAATGTCCATCGATGAATGGGTAAAGAAAATGTGAGTACACACACACACACACACACACACACACACAGACAGACATACACACACTGGAATATTATTCGGCCATGAGAAAGAAGGAAATCTGCCATCTGTGACAATATGAATGAATCTGGAGGACATTATGCTAAGTGAAGTAAGCCAGACACAAAAAGACAAGTACTGTATGATTTCACTTATATGTAGAATCTAAGAAAGGTGAACTCACAGAAGCAGAGACGAGAATAGTGATTGCCAGGAGCTAGTGGGTGGGGAAATGGGCAGATGTTAGTCGAAGAGCACAAATATTCAGTTATAAGATGAATAACTTCTGGAGATCTAATGAATAGTATGGTGACTATAGTTAATAATACTGTTTTGAATACTTGAAATTTGCCAAGAGAGTAGATCTTAAGAGTTCTGTCTACACAAACACACACACACAAATGGTGACTATGTGAGGTGCTGGATATGTTAATTAGCTCTATTGTGATAATCACATTACAATGTATACATCTATCAAATCATCATATTGTCCACCTTAAATATATACAATTTTCTTTGTCAATTATACCTCAATAAATCTGGAAAAATATTTCTTCGAAAGAAGTAAAAATAAATAGGTTACTTTAATTTTTAAAATGAGCAAAAGACTTAAACAGACGTCAGGGAAGGGACTATGAAAAATAACTCATATATATTATTGGGATTGATTAATGAAGTTAATAAGGCATACAGATTAAATAATTGTCTTATATCAAGGTCAAATTTTATGCTTGTCTTCAAGTCATCCTTATTTTACTTAATAATGGCCCCAACATACAAGAGTAGTGATGCTGGCGATTCGGACATGCCACAGAGAAGCCGTAAAGTGAAAAGGTCAGTACAGAGCAATAAGGAGGTAGAGCTGTTGTGGAAAACAGTACGGCAGTTCCTTAAAAAAGTAAAAATAGAATGACCATATTGTTCAGTAATTCCACTTCTGGGTTTATACCGCCCCCCAAAATTAAAAAGCAGAGCTCAAAGAGGAATTTATACACCCACGTATAAATAGTAGCATTATTCAGAGTAGCTAAAATATGGAAGCAACTCAAGTGATATATACATACAATGGAATATTATTCAGCCTTAAAAAGGAAGAAAATTCTGACATATGCTACAACATGGATAAACCTTGAAGACATTAGGACAGAAGAAACAAGTCAATCACAAAAAGGCAAAAACTTATGAGGTACCTAGAGTAGTAAAGTTCATAGAGACAGAAAGTAGATGGTGGTTGCAAGGGTTTGGGGCGGGGGAGGAGAAATGAGTTGTCTAAACTACAGAGTTTCTGTTTTGCAAGATGAAGAGAGTTTTGAAGATGAATAAATGACGGTTACACAGCATAAATATCCTGCATATCACTGAAGTATACACTTAAAAATGGTTAGGGTGGTAGATTTTATGTGTATTTTACCACAATAAAAAAATTGGAAAAAAATTAAAAAGGGACCATTAACTGTTGAATACTAGGAGTTCTCTTTTGAGTCCAAGCCCTAATTCTTTGCTCACCAGCTATGTGACCTTGGACATGTCACACCTCTGCCAGGGTTATGAGTCAAATGGATAAAGGAGAATTTGCCATACTGTAGGGCTGTCGTGTATTTGGACACACTTCACGAACTGTTAACACCAGGTAGATGTGAAGGGGTATATTTTTTGTGTCTCCAATGAAATGAATTAATTAGATTGATCGTATAAAGTACTTAAGACTGTGCCAGACACATAATAAACACTAAATAAGTGTCACCTATTATACTTTATAATTCTTCCCGATATGGGACATTATGAAGCACATACACCTCAAGCACCTCGGAGTTCTCTGCATCTGAACCCATGGGCAATATGACACTTGGAGGACTTAACCACAGCCCTGCTTAGCGATAACTGATTCAGGGCCTCTGTGAAGTCTGTCCTATGACAGTGCACTCAACAGTTCCCCAAGGACCTGAAAGAGCTGATTAGCTTCCCTAACCACCTTTAGGCACTGGCCACATCAGCTAATTTAATAAAAGAGTATAATGATCCCAGATTGTTTATATCAATTGTATCATAAAGTTTATATCAGTTGTTTATATCGATTGTATCATAAAGTGCAGTACTTAACAAGCACAGGGAAATGCACTCTAACTGTAATTTATAAAGCCAAGTGATATATTAAAAGAAAAAACGGAAATATATATAAAGGCATAAGTAGTTAACTTTTGTGGTATGAAAGTATTAATCAAAATAACTAACAGAATTCTTATGTTACATGGGAGCTAGGAAGGCCAGCAACTTTTCTAGTGCTGTGCCAGATTTACTTTCCGTAAGCTTTTATAGCCATTTACTAGTAAATTAGATAATTTAAAGAAAACTCCAAAGGGAGAAATAAGAAATGGAGATGTAGAAGAAAGTGGGGAGAGAGTGGGAGAGAGTGCTAGAGAGAGAAATTTCTAAAAGTACCTTTGAGTTCATATTAACGAGAGAGAGAGAAGAGAAAAGAGAGAAGAGAGAGAGAGAGAGAGAGAGAGAGAGAGAAGAGGGAGGGAGATCTTTCTTACAGTAGAATGAAAAGAACTAATAAATGTAAATGGAATGATGAAATTAGAAAATCACTCTTTTGCAAACATCGTGATAATTCAGGCAAGAATCAAGAATCATCGATGGATGCTAAACTAGTGAGTGAACATTGCAGGAGGAACGGAATATTTATATAGTCTCCAAACATCCCCTACAAGACACTTGTTAACTGCAAAGGAGAGAATGGTCACTTTACAGTGGAGAAGCCTGGCAGACACCAATCACCTTAACCAAATGGTCAAAGTTGACTCTACTGGTAGTGTGACAAACTCCTGATGAAGTGCACTTGAGAAAGACAAGCATCACCTCCCTGGAATTCCTGCCCATAATGCATCACCTGAATCTAATCATAAGGAAACACCAGACAAACCCAAATTAAGAAATATTCTATACAATAAATGGTCTATACTCTTCAAAAGTATCAATGTCACAAAAGACAAAGGAAAGCTGGAGTGGCTCGATAGTGTAGTGGTTAGCACATCTGCTTTACACACAGAAAGTCCTGGGTTCGCGCCCCAGGTGGAGCCACAGACCATACCCCGGGTGCACTGGGTCCCCCAAGTGCACCAGGGGCGCCAGGCCCCAGGCCCCGGTGCTCGCAGAGTGTGTGGGAGGAGACACCCCACCTTCAGAGATCCAGCTCTTAAGGGGAAACGGCAACATCCCTAGGTCAGGGGTGGAAATGGAGGGGTGGGAATTAAAGAGGGAAAAAAAAGACAAAGGAAGACTAATGAAGTTCCAGATCAAAGGAAGCCACAGAGACGTGACAATTAAATGCAAAGTGCGATCCTGGACTGGGGAAAAAATAGCTCTAAAGGGCATTATCGGGACAATTAATGAAACTTGAATAAAGTGTATAGATTAAATAATAGTCTTGTGTCAATGTCAAATTTCCTAATTATGCTCATTGTACTGTGATTATATAAGTGAATATCCTTGTTTTTAGGAAATGCACACTGAAGAATTAAGGGGCAAAGAGGTATGATGTCTGCAAGGAATTCTCAAATGGCTCAGCAAAAAATTATATCTATAATATACATATAATTTACATATGTAATATTGAATATTCCTTACATCCAATGTGTAATATTGAATTTTATGGCGAGAAAGAGAAGGCTAGAGCACATGCGTCAGAATGTTGACAGTTGGCGAATTTGGGTGCAGGGATTGTGGCGGCTTTTGTTACTATTCTTGCAAATTTTCTTTAAGTTTGAAATTATGTACGAAAATACAAAGTAAGAAAAAAAATATCAGATAAGTTCATGTCCAAGAACCATCCCATCTCTTAAGGGTTTCTGAACTAAGATCCATTAGCAGCTTGTCAACGCGGCGCGAGCCCTGGCCCCGCCCCCGTCCTCCAGTGCTCCCTGGACCTGTCCTCCCTCCATTCTGTCACCACGCCTGTCACTCTCTCCCCCTTTGCCTCCTTTCAATCTTATAATGTGAAATAATTCCAGAGTTCTTGTGAACTCCTCCCAGAAAGATCCTGCACAATTTCAGCAAAAGAATAAGAGATTCGCAAGGGAAAGGAAACCTCTGCTCTCTATTTTATCCCTTCTTTTCGCCGTGTAATTCACATCTCCTCTCTAGCGGCCCTTCACCTCTCGGTTGAATGTGCCCTAAGCCCCTCTCCTTCAAACGACAAAGCCAAAAACCATCCTGGACTCAACATCCCCTCCATCTCCTGCCCCAACTCCTCCCCTTCACGCTCAATCTCTGGAAATACGGTCTGTATTTGCTCTCCTGTTCCTCCTCTCAATTTATTCTTCAAACCCACGCAAACTGCCTTCTGCCCTCATCACTCCATTCAAACTCAGCACCTTCTTATGAGCAAAGCCGATGGACAGTCGTTGACCCCCATTTCATCTTTTGGTAGTTGATGCTGTTAACCATTCCTTCTAGAAACATTCTGATGGCTCTTAGGGCCTCGTTCCTGGTTCTCCTTCAACAACACAGCTCCTTCTCAATCTCCGTTTCGGGCTCCTTGGACTCTGCCTGTCCCTGAAATGTAGGTGCGCCTCAGAGTTCTTTCTTACACCCACTCTGCATGGCTTCCGTTGTGTATCTTCAAATTTCCAGTTGCCTACCTGACACCCTCACTTGGCTACCTCATAAAGCTCTTCAAATTCAACATCTCCGAATCTAAACTTTTCACTTCAGCCAGGGTTCTTTATCTCAGAGAACAGCAGCACCACATGGACTTGACTGGCAAGCCAGAAGCCTGGCATTCATCCTTGGTTCCTCTCTTCACCTGTACACCAATCAGTCAATAATTCCTATTCATTCCAGCGCTCCATCCCCACTCTGCATGGGGTCAGCTCACCCTCAGCATTTCCTGTTCACATTGTTACCACAGCCATAAACTGCCAACTTCTAACCAACACTTCACTCTGCATTTAAAATGATCTTTCTAACAGAAAAATATGATGTGTCTCCCCTGCTCCAAACTCTTCGGCAACGGTCCATGTCTTCAGCCCCCAGGGCTCCCACTTTCATCATATGGGAAATTCATATTCTTCCAAATTATCATCCATAGAATTGAAATTTTCTCTCCTCCTCCCCTGTCTGAACCTCTGGGAAATATCTTTTTGGTCAGTGGCCTAATCCAATTCTGAAATATCACTCAGTTTTCTTTGACAAGTATTTATTTCCCTCTTTATAGTAACTCGGACATTTCTTCTTTATCTTTAAACACATCAATACATCATTAATTTCGATTCCACTAATTCATATTTTGCAAATATTAGACCCAATGACACTTCAATAAAAATTCATTAAACCCATCACTGTGAACATTTAACTTTTTGCTGACAAGGAAAGGGAACACTTAAATTAGAACTTATGAAGTCAAGAATTCATTTAACACATTTTTCCTCTTTTGAATTTACTAATTTTTATAGAATAGAATATTCTTTTCAGTTACGATACTTCCATTAAAATGCGAGCCATGGTAAACTGAGGTTTCCCATTACCTTATCTTATTTTACTAATTAGAGCATGCATAATAAAATTAAAATGTTTTCTGATTTTCAACTCTGAGCGAAACTATTCCAAACAAATGAAAACTTAATATGCATTTCTCTTTCTTCATTTTAATCGAGAACCATGTTTCACTTTCAATGGGTCACCAAACTGAGCCCCTGTGATTGCCAATTAAGGGATAAGATCTCGCGGGATCTTCTGCCATACGTGGCTTTGAGCTTGTTGCTAGAGAGACAAAGACCGTTCTTCACTAGGACATTTTCCTTCAATTGTGAGCTTCCTGCTATGTCAACTGTCTGCAGGACAAGATAAAACCTGTCACCCCAGTCACTGAGAGACTGATGTGCAGGATTGGAGAGAGTAACTGTAAGAAATGAAAGCCTTAGAGAGCGGGTCCGGATTCATGACTTGCAAAGCCTGGGTGAACTTTGTCAAGCACACAAGGAGAAACAAGAACATCGGAATGCATTTTGTCAGCCTCAAGTGATTTTCTGAACTGCTCATCTGACTTTGTGATGATAAAAACAAAGTGGCTATCGAGAGAGTTTTAATCGATTCTGACTGCAAAGGTGGCTGCAAGTGACTGTCCAAGGCCGTCTCCTTGGCTCCTGACCCCAAATGCTTCAATTTCACTTAATCCTTCAAGGGCAGGCTCTCAGTCTTAAACTCTTGCTATACAGACGGTGCAAATTATCAATAAAGAATTAAAGACTACTTGTAGCTACCAACACACAACTTTACTTTTTTCCCCCAAAAATGTTCTCATACCATACTGCTAGAAGTAAATTGGTAAAATCTTTTGAAAGGCAATTTGGCTTTATGTATCATTTTTCTTTAAGAATGTTTATATAATTTAAACTAGCAAATATATTAAGAAATGACCACAGATGGAGAAGCCCTGGGCACCGAAGAATGTTCATTGAAGGATAGAAAGGTTATTTATAATGGCAACACCAGAAATAGGAACATGAATAGTAGGGGACACATATTTTGTGTTTGCTCTGTTCCTGGTATCATTTTTAGCATTTTACATTTGTCAACACATTTAATGGGTATCACAGTCCTGTGAAGCAGGTGCCATTACTCTCCCCCCGCCCGCCTTTTTTTTTAGATAAGGAAACTGAGGCATAGAGAGGCATTTGTCTGAGCTGGAGCTGGAGCTGAGATTCAAACAGTTCGATCCAGAGCCAGCCCTTCAAAGCGCTATCACGTTTTCCCACAGTCACGTCTCGGATACTGTGTAGTTAAGTGTGTTGTGTCTGTAATAACGTAGAAAAGTATGTATGTTATCACGTACAGTTAGAAAAAGGAACATGATCATAAGTACGTAATTTAAAAAAAAAGAAAAAAAGAAAAAAAGAACAAACCTCTATGCTTAAAAAGAGATTCAAAGATATAGACACCAATGTGGTACTAGTGAGGATCTTTGGGTAGTGGAACTATGACTTTTTTTCCTGTTATTGTCTATTTTTTTTAAAAGTAAGTACATATTGCTTTTTAAATGGTAAAAATGAAAATTTATTCCGCTTAAAGCTCCCATGTGTTTCCTGTTCTCACGCTAATTTCCCTCCATTTCCCTCCTTGCTTCACTTCGTACATCAACCACAAATTTTTTCTCCTAGTCTTATTTCTCCCAAGTTTTATTTCTTATCCTCCCCCCGCCTTCTTTTTATTTCTTCTTCCTCCGGTATCATTCCATCCTCCCTTCTCCATCCCACAAAGCTCGTGAGCAGGAGACCAAGCTCCCTCACAGCGTTGCCCGATACCCCCTTCCCTCTGTACCTGGGGAGAATGGGGCAGTTGAGGTATTTTTTGAAAAACCTCAACAATGGTTTTTAGCATCGTGTTTTAGTTTTTCTAATGGCTTCTAAAACCATTAAAATAAAATCGAGTGACCTTAAAATTTGAGGCTACCTGGTCGGTCACTGATTCGAGACCCCACTGGGTTTTCAGTATCCTCTGCTTTCTGCTCCTTTCTCTGCTGATGGTGAATGACAGGCACCTTTTGGCTTCTGCCCTGGCAGCCCCATCTGTGGGCACTCTCCCTGCTGTCCTGGCAGCCTTGTCTGTGGGTCCTTTCCCTACAACACGTTTGCTTTTGATTCTTGCTCTTTCTTCTTTTCCAGGACCACATGTCCCTTTGGATCACGAAGCTGCCTCCAGACAGTCAGATGTCCTCAGGCCAGCATTTTGCTCCCAAGTGTACCTGGCTGGCAGGTTTGGTGGACTCATCCCAAGGCCATCTCCATTGTTATAACCTGCTTTCCACAGGAGTAGAAGCAGCAATACCCATGCCATGAGGGGTGGAGTCAAGAGACCTCTCTGATCTCCAAGGTCATGGGTCCGTCCACTAGGAGTCAACTCAAGCACACCTACTAATTAAACTAACAAGGAAGACTGACTAGGCTGAAAAAACAGGGCCTGTCAGGCAATTCATCCCTGAATTCTAGACTCCTTACTTATAACCGTTTGGTTGTCTATTAAAAGGGACTTTGAAGTCATTAAACCTTTATCCCAGTTAGCATTTTTTTGTGAGTGGGTGCCGGTTTTCTCCTCAAATCTTAAATCTTTTTAGTACCTGATAGTGAAGAATATTGGTAGCCTTAAAAGTATAAGGCAGTTGCTTTTTCAAACGTGTTTGCCTCACTGAAGTGTTTCATTACTCACGCCCTTCCTACCGCTGGAGCCTCTCATCAGCCCCACTGACCACCATCCCTCCTCCCCCTTACTTCTAGAAGGGCGGTTTCATTCATGCACTCTTTGAATAAAAATGCTGGCAAAGTTACCTTGTTTTCAGTCCTACTAAGCTCAAATGCTAAGTTTGCCTGTTTCCCCCCCAACAAGAAGAATAACACATCACTTTTTCTCCCCTCATTTTAAAAGTAATGTGTGTTCACTGCAAACAATCAACCAAACCACACGATACATAAAAGTATGAACGAGAAAGTGACAGTCTCCTGTAATTTTATTTCCTAGAGGGAGACATGGTTATTAATCGGTTTGTGTTTTGGAGCTTTCAAAATCCCACCTGGCCAAACATCTCTGCCGTGGCTGTCTGCTTCTTTTCACTCCTGGTCAGGCCCCCCTCCTTGAGCCCCACAAGTTATTTCCGTGGCTTTGCTCATGGCATTCAACCTTCCGTAATTTACCCCGCCTTCTCCTCCACCCATCTGACTTATCTCCAATTTAAAAATTCTAGTTCAAGTCTTTCCTGCGGCATGAAGCCTTCCAAAGCCTCACCGGTGTATAGAATTTGTACTCTGGGCTACACAATTCAACCACATAAATGTCTCTTTCTGATGCTACTTCATGTCTCTACCTAGACCATATACTGCCAGGGAACTGAATTATGCCTTATGCTTTTTTAGAGCCTAGCGACACAGTGGGCAATTATAAATGTCTGTAAGATAAATTCATATGAATAAATAAATAGTTAATTGAGTGGCTTCTTTTAAATTGAGTAAAACTTCTTATTCGATGCATTTCATTTTTTATAGTTTCCAAACCTATAGGCCAGTGATAATTGACATGGATATCCTGAAAATGCTTTTAAATCTCCCCTACACCTTTTCCCAGAGTATCTATGAGGTTTAGATGCCAATTAAGACACAAGATTCCCTCTTGGTTCCCCACAAAGCTGATGAGTGGCTGGGCCAGTGTTCAATCCCGTTCACTAAGCTGTTTCCCTTCTGTAATTCACATCATCCACGATGCCTAGAATGATGACATAACCATAAACCAGTGCTCAAGCTCCTGGTTGTTGCTTAAGTGTCCAGCTGATGAATGTCCTTGTGTGCCATCTTGGTGCAGAATATTTTGATTACTTTAACAAAAGTTCTGATTCAGTCAAGGGCCGTGGAAGCCTCCATGGCATTGAGGATCAACATCCTGGGACTCCAAGCAGGAGCTCATGTGAAAAAGAAAGTGAACAGCAGTGGCCAGGATGGAGGCAGGTTTACTGTCCCACAGACATCGCCTGTTTTTGGACTAAATGGTATATATATATATGTGTGGAATTTGCAAATTGCTAACCAACAAGAGTTGCATATTCATGCTCACCTCTCGTCACATTTAATCAGAATCACGCTGTCTGTTCCGATGCCCAAGGCTGCAGCTCCCTTCTTGAGAGAAAAATGACTCTGGGAAAAAAAAAAAAAAGCATGCTTATAATTAGTTTCATGTAATGTCAAGATCCACTTCCTTAGCGGCTTTAAAAATTTTTTTATCCTTTTAGTTCTAATCTGTCCCTCCAAAGCCTGGATGGCTGAGAGGAGATGGCATCCTTCACTTAAGCTTTTTTTATATTTAAAGAAATTGTGCTGAAATGCAGAAAGTATTCACCATCTTAAGAATTCAGTGGCCTTAAGTACATTCACATTGTTGTGTAACCATCCCCACTATCCATCTCCAAAACTCTTTTCATCTTGCAAAACTAAAACTCTGTACCCATGAAACATCAGCTCCTCATTCCTCCCTCCCCCAGCCTCTGGGGATCATCACTTTCTACCTCTATAAATTTGACTACTCTAGGGACCTCATAGAACTGGAACCGCACAGTATTTGTCCTTTCATGACCAGCTTATTATACTTTGCATAATGTCTTCAAGGTTCATCCATGTCGTAGCATGTGTCAGAACGTCCTTTTTTAATGTCGAATCATATTCATTGCCCATATAAACCACGTTTTGTTTTTCTGTTCATCCATCAAAGGGTACTTGGTTGTTTCCGCTTTTTGGCCATTGCGGATGATGGTGCAATGAACATGGGTGTAGAAATATCTCTTCGAGCCTTGCTTTTAATTCATTTGGGTATATCCTCAGAAGTGAAATTGCTGGATCGTATGGTAATTCTATTTTTGAGGAATTGCCATCCTGTTTTCCACAGCAGCTGCACATTTTACATTCCCACCACCGGTGCACAGTGATTCCCGTTTCTCTGCATCCTATCAACAGATGCTATTTTCTATTTTTTTGATGACAGTCATTCTAACGGGTACTGGGTGCTACCTCTTCATAATTTTGCTTTGTATTTCCCAAATGAATAGTGATATTGAGCATCTTTTTTGTGTGTTTATTAGCCATTTGGACATCTTCTTGGGAGAAATGTTTAAGTCCTTTCCCAATTTTTGAATGGTTTTTAATTTTTGTTTTAGCTTTTTGTTGTGGAATTCACTGGAGCTTTTGAGTGAGGATAACAGGACTCTGGAAATTGTAAAAGGACCTGCTACCCCAACATATAGTCATTCAAGCTGATTTTATATACAAGGAGGAAGAACACATCCACTGCCTCCAGCAGCTGCATACGTATGGCTCTCAGACTTATATTTTGCTACCAAGTTTCTCGTGTTGAGTGAAATCGTGTGCACTCAAGTAAGAAAAGAAATTGGCTTTAAATCTACCACTCTCATCCCAGACTGATGGGGAGGGGACGCCTATCTGTTGTGCAGGTGACCGCCCAGACCGGGGTGGGCTCGGGAAGGAGGCATTGGTTCCTGGCTCAGGCAGAACAGCTTATGGGAAAAGGCCACACTGCCGAGGCACTGCCACATCTTTGTGCTCTTGGTTATTGATTCCGGGTAGGAATCTGAATCTCAATGGCTGTAATCACTGTGCAATTTTGGAAGCTGAGAGAGGCTAACCTAAGCCCAGCTGTACTGCATCTGCCCAGCAGCCTCTTACTATTAACTACAGATCATTAAGCTGTCCAAAAGAAGAGCTGCTGCCTCAATTTACATCTCCAAAGGGCTGCTGACTGGAATTTTAAGTTATGGTTCCAGAGTGTACTCTCTCTTCGAATGCCCAGTTTTGACTCATCTGAATTCTTAAATAGGCTGCATAGGAACTGCTAACACATATTTTTAGGAAGTGTGTCTCATAAGCAAGAAGAAATCACATTAACAGCAGCAGCAAATAATGTAAACCAATAAACAAGGCACTGAATAGAGACGTTTGAAAAGCCCAGCGTAGCTGAAAAGGAATGAGAAAGGGCCATTAGCCTCATTTTACAACCTCAGGAAGACAAAGTGGACACATTCGTTACCTAGATACCTGGGAAACTAGGAGAGAACGCTTAATTGGGTTTGTAAAGATGCATGTCTCTCCCACCAAAAAAAAAAAATAGTGCTCTCTCTTGTGTATTTAGCAGATCCCTGGGCGACCTCAAAGAGAAGGAAATCAGAGGAGAACAGCGCTGAGCCTCTCACAGCCAGGAGGGCACAGAACAGAGGCGCCAGCTGCCCCACTGAGCAAGCACGAGCTACTCAAATTGGGCCCCTCAGTGAATGAGCTCGTAAGCACTAAACTGCCAAATGCCAAATTGGGGATAAGTAAGAGATCTGGTGCACCTGGTCAATGAGAGGAAGTTGTCTTGTCTGGTCTTTAATGAAAAAGAATAGGGATTCTCAAATGAGGAGCAATTAACCAGGATAATTGATCGCCGTACCAAATGCCACACACTTAAAGAAAAACACATGCCCGAATAGAAAGCTTAAAGATGGGGAACAAAGGTGATATGAGGCATGAAAGAGAAAATTAGGTACCCAACACTTTATACTTTCAGGAAAGGGAGCAAGGAAATAGCTAAATTTATCCGCTAATAGCAAAGGACCCATAAAGAAGAAGGAATGAGAGAGAGAGAAAGAGAGAGAGAGAGAGAGAGAGACAGACAGACAGACAGACAGACAGACAGACAGACACTGTCTAATGTGGAAGAAACGGTGACAGCATAAATGACCCATCTTTCTGTGCTGGTGAGACAACACATGGAGAATCACTTTTAATCCTTAGTTCCACGTTTCATGGAACCACTCGTTGGCACAGCAGCATCCCAGATACTGAGGAGTCTGGAAACTAGGTGTCATGAGAGAGCTCAGAGGAGGCTTGGTCATGAGCAGAGGGCATGAGAGACATGTGGCCTTCATTTCTGAAGGGCTTTGCCAAGGTGGCAGTAGAGTGACAGATTGCTCTGTATGGCTTCAGAAGGCAAAACTCTAAACAAAAATTGGGAGCCACATGGTTTCAGATGTGTCTCTTCAAAACTACTAATCAGTTCATCAATAGAATAGCTGGGGAATGAGCTAATGAATGAATGCACCGCCCCTTTACCTTCCCCACTCTGATTTTGGAAAAATAACAGTAGACCCCCTGATAGAATCTCGTGCTTATTTAGAACTAAATCATATTTCTGTTCAAGGGCAATAGACGTTAATATCTATATGATTTTTATTTTATATTAAATGAAAAATTCAAAGTTGATGAACGATTAATTTCTCTACCTTTAAAAAAATATCATAAGTAATCTAGATACAGCCTACATAATTCAGCTGACATTTAAAATAGGTGCAATTGAGTATGGGATTTCATAGTTACGAAATCATTTTAAGTAGAAAATTAAGCAGGCTTTCTGGATTTGAGGGGTATGAGATTATCCGGAGTGAGAATGAGAGCCCGCGGGCATGAGCTCTGCCATTTTATTTAGCCCCGGGACCGGAAGGTACAAATCAGCTCCTTCCTCTTTTAAATGGGGACAAAATCTCACCTGTCTTTAAGGATGCTGGGAGAGTAAGGGGAATGGTGGAAAGCTCGGAGACAAACCACTTCGGTCTCTTGACACGCCAGTTTCTCTTCCTCTATTACACTTTAGACATGTGGTTTGGAAAGCTGCAGTAATTCTTTCCAGCCATTTTTAGTCACATCTAGATATTTAACTGAGACTCAGATTCAACTGCCTAGTGGATCACAGGGCTTCAAGGAAAGCTTCTGCTAGGCTCAGGGGACACAAAGAGTATTAAGACAGCCCTCAGGACCCCGCTGCCTCCCTCATCCACCCTTATCTCTTACCTCCTGTATTCTCCCTCTTGTTTGCTCTACCTGGGTCTTCCTGGTCTTCTGAGTTTGCTAAACTTGTTCTTGCCTCTGGGCCTTTGTACTTGCTGTTCCATTTCTTAGAAAACCCTTCCTCAGATATGGATATGGCTCCCTCTCTCATCCCACATAGATATCCCTTCCACAGAGACCTTTTATGACCATCTTACAAAATAGCTCACTACCTCCCTACTCTCTTGTCACCTCATGACATTCAATATTTATTAGTTTACTGTCTGTCCCCTACTAAAACATAGCCTACATGTAGTATATAGTAAACAAATTGTAGTATATAGTAAACAAATATTTGTTGAATTTGACCATATGCTCAGAGAATAAATACAGGGAAATGTCTACTATTTATCTCCATACATCTCTGGCCACAAGTTCCCATACTGAGGTACAGCTTTGGTGATTGGAGCCAGATGATGGTGGGCTAAATCAACCCCAATGCCTATAATCTAAGGCCTATGCTAAAGCAAGTCTCGATGTTTTCTTGGCACCCAGCCCAGAAAGCCTAAGATGGGGTCCCTCCCAAGTAGGGAAGCAGCTGTAAGCCCCTCTGACTAGACCAACTGCTTGGGGGAAGAAAGAAGCAACCCAGAGACTTCAAATCAAAAAAGAGAAAGGACATACTAGGTTGAAAATCTCAGCTCTTAACTTTTTGACATTTTATCAAAAGCTTTACCTATTAGCTCTAAGGTCTGTTAACTGTCCTTGGACTTGACCCCTTTGTGTCAACACTACCCGCATTTGTGGATGGAGTGAATGGAGTGTGTGAAGGAACACTAAATGAGGTGAATGGATTTACAGCATCATGCAACAAGGATCTCCAAGAAGTAAATCATGATGCTCAACCCATGAATGAGCTGAAATCTACCTCCTCAACCCCTCCTTCTGTCTTGGACCCCTCTCCCTTCCTCAGCAATCGCAGGACCAACACACCCATTAATTTGCCTCCTGTACATCCTGAAATTTAGGAGAAATGATAGCTTCATCTCTCAAGGAGAATGGTAGCCCTTCTTCTTGCTTCTGCTCATCAAATGGTCTAAAAGAACATTTGGCTTTCCAAAGCACCTGATTTACAAAGATGCTTGTATGCTGTGAGACCACCTCAGTGATTTCTAATTATTATGATTTGGAGGGGAGGGGATCACCCAGCCATGTTCTTAGAGACTCCACATGAGTCAGAGGTGATATGGATGTGCACACAAGGCATTTCTGTGAAGCTGCGACTTTATTATTCACACTCACTTCTACAAAGTCATTCCATTGTAAGCCTGTGCCCATAGCATGTGTTAAAAGATACTGGTGTGTGCCAAGCTTAAGCTGACATGAAAAGCGATCCAAGGATATTTGGTGACAAACCTGAACACCAGTACTGAGCACATCACAGTGAACACTCAGCTGCAGTGATCACTCAATGGAAAGCAATTATTTTCATGATTTTAGGGTCCTGGAAAGAGTGAAATAAAAATGTACATGGAAAGAGGTCATATGAGACAAAATGACCTGAATTGAGCATGTGGCTTTATAAAGGCAAGTTACTCTCTCATTCTGGACCACTGTTTGCTCAGCTGCAGTGATGAATTCCTCTCTTGGCAGAGCTGGTGTAAGAAGTTTAGCTATCAAATGTGAAGTGACTATGGATCACTCAGCATCCACAGGTGCTCCCAAAAGTTGTGGTCCTTCTCATTCTCCCACCTTTTTACTTGATGTGATCCCATCCTAGGTCTTGAGCAGAATCTTGAAATCCTCAAACAAAATTAATATTAATCTAGTTTATGTCTTAAAATAAACATGCCATGTGGAGTATGTAAGGAAAGCTCAAAATCGTACCAGTAACAATAAGGATCTGAACTCTCTTAAGGCCTTGAATCATCGAGTGCTGTTCTGGTATTTTGGGAGAGAGGCCATAGGCCATTGTAAGGCAATATTTGCCCCCAGATATGTCCCCAGACATGTCACTTATCTTCTTGCTGCCTCCATCTTGCCTCCTGAATAAACTCAGCTCTTTCCAATGGGGGGCTGGTTATAACAGTAATGTTAGTGGCCATTTATGGAGTACTTACTGAAAACTAGGCACTCAGGGCTCTACCCTTGACATGTATTATCTCACTTTATCCTCCCAACAACTGTGTGAGCTGGGTATCATAATTCCCATTTTACAGACCAGGAAGAAATAAAATAGCTAATTCGAGGTATGTTCTGGGAGGTGGCAGAGCATGCTTGCCATTATTTTTAGTCCCTTCCAAACCTCCACTAACCTGAAGAAAAATAAGTCTATCCAGTTACTCCTGACCTGGTACTTGGATCAAGGGAGAGTCAGTCATCCAATGTGGAGTGTGCTCTCAGGGGCACTGGGGAGGGGGACCACCCTCTCCTCCTCCTTCTGGTCTCCCCCAGTACAATGTCCAGTCCTTGAGAGCAGGACTGGGTCTGTTCTGTCACTGCTGTCTCCCCAGTGTCTGAGGCAATGCCTGGCTCACAGCAGCACTGAGCGAATAAAGGAAGGAATAAAAAAAAGTCTCACTGCCCAGTGGCTGGACTTGTGCCTTACTGTCTATTCCTTTGTCTCCTATTACAATGAAAATACCCCCAGAACAGGCAGCACTGAGGTTTGATGATCATTTTCTTGACTCTCGGTTTCTTTCCTGAGAGTAGGTTTTGATGGGATTAGGTAGAGAAGAAAATAACATAGGACTGATGAGGACCTGAAATGAAAAGGAGGTAAGCATGCAGAGGCAGAGCAGGGGTTGCTAAAGGCAGACTGAATTCGGCTCACTGTTTCACTTACTGAAAGTTCTATTAGGCTGAATTTCCATCTAATGAGAATCTTTACATAGAAGCTGTCTTTTTCTAAGCTGCCTAGGTTGCTATTAGGTGCATGTGCGTGTGTGTGTGTGTGTGTGTGTGTGTGTGTGTGTGTGTGTGTGTGTTTTAAATAAAAAAAACACCTATTTTGAAATTGAAACCCTCTCAAATAGTGTTGTTATGTGAAAAACATCTTTTCAAAGCAGTTATGAGAATTGTCTCCTCAAAAAAATGGGCTGAGGCCATGAGGGGCCTCAGCAGAATGTTGGTGACTGGCCCCAGATGCTCCGGACACGAGCTGGGCCTGGCTTAGTTATGGCAATTTGCCTGAAAGATCCCAGGATCTGTTATGATTGTGAAGAACATTTTTTCTAGGTGCAATTGTGCTGTTTCATTGAAGCTATTTCTGGAAGATCTTGTGTCACATGAAGAAATAAGAGGGATTTGGAATTAAGCTCATGGTTGGAGCTTTCATAGGATTCAGAGAGAGAGATGTGAATTATCGAGCTGCAACCTTAGCTTCCCTCTAAATCTACTTTCAGTAAAGGACATAAAACTCATCAGATTAATTTTTGCCAAGCTTTCCTGAAGATTTGTGGAGGTGATGAGATTCTAGAAAAGGATGAGTACTGAACAAATGATCTTCAAGATCCTTTCCGAGTCTGAGATTTTGTGACTCTATATTTTAGAGGGAAATAATCTTGGAACTCTTTATTTGGAGCTTGCATGCTATCTCTTGTTTCAATTCAGTGATTTATTTACTTCTTCTAATGTTCTTCATAGCAAATTGACTTGTTTAATTTAGTCCTATTCAACATTTCGATAAAACAGTTTGATTTAAACAGGGAAATTTAATATCTTGGCCTACTTATCAGCAAGAGAAAGTTCTAGTTTGTTCTCATGGCCATAAAAGAGATGGGTAGCTTTGGTGGAGTACAACAGAGAAAGAGAGAGCGAGAGAGAGAGAGAAAGTCATTTAGAAAATAAAAGATGACTCTTCCCTTCCTGAGTGTGTGAAGTTTCGGGTTGGATGCTAGAAGCTGACAAAGTTTCTCATTGCCTTTTCCATCTCTATGGCTCTGAACATGGCAAGTTCAGACTCTGCTCAGAATAGAAGAAAGGACAGTAACTTGACCTGATTCAACAGATCAGGAAATTAGCACTAGAATAATCAAAATAGGATTTAAGAACAGGTACTACAAGTAACTGTAGAATAGCCGTCTAGTGAGTGGCGTTGAGGTCATCAGATCCAGTAGTTGAAAGAGCAGTGTTGGGACCATTGGGGAACTGAGGCTCTCTGTCTGACTCTGTCACCGAGTGGCCGTGAAACCTTGGGCAAAGCATCTCCCACCTTTGGGGCTTGGTTTCTTCATCTATATAAAAAGGGAGGTTTTTGTTTTTGTTTGTTTGTTTGTTTGTTTTAAGTTACCTCATATTTATGTAGATTTCCCTATGTCGCTGGCACTGAGGTAAGTGTTTTATAAGGCTCGCATTTGATTCTCCAAAAGTCATGGGCCTTGGAAACTCTTAAAGAGCACAGAGCAGTGTCTCCTCCTCACATGGAGCAGTGTCTCCTCCTCACCTGACACACACGACACCCAACACCCTTTCTTCCTATGGGTGAGGGATTCCGTAAGGAACCCTCCCTGAGAAGATGGAAATTGTCTGGCCTAGAGAAAGGCTCTTGAGACATGACTTGGGAATTTTCCTTCTTCAGCCTGTGGAGATCTATTTATGCTGGTGGAGACAAAGAGTGAGTCGGAGAAGACTAGGGGAATGTATGGCATGGGCCGAAGCTGGAAGGAGAGATGCTACATGATGAACAGAGTGGCCCTGAGGGAGGTATGGAACTCAGGGGTGACATGGGAGTCACGTTACCTCTTCACCTGGAGCTTCAAGGGCAGGACTTACTTATAAGGACTTATCTGTCCAGAATGATTGGGATCAAGTGTTCAAGGTAGACACAAGAGTGCTTTCAATGGACTCTGAAAACTCCCTCCGGCCCGGCCATGTGAGATACAAGGAGGATATTTTGGTGGGGGGTGGGGAGTGGGAGTAACAATTTAATATCACTTCACATTAAGAAAAAGCTGGTTCAGGAAGGTATAAAATGTTAAATAAATGGATGAGCTGTGATGTACAAAACTTCATTGCTGAATCTTTTAATCTGGTTTCCACATTGGTGGTAGGGGTAGGGACCTAACTGGTCTGGGAGTCAGGAAATCTGTTTAATCCTGGCTCTATTTACCCAGCTAACTGTAGCCTCTTCATTTTTGAAATACTGAAAACAGTCTCCGTTCTGCCTGTCCCACAGGATTGTTGGGAGAATCAAACAATCTTGGAGCTCATGGATATTGGAAATGGTCAATGTATTGAAAATGGTCAAATAGTTATCAGATATAAGGTGTTATATATTAGAAGAACAGTTAATTTGTGAAAAATAAGCAGGCAGTTAGAACCAGTTGGTATTTTAGGTTTATAATTCAAATGTTCTTTCACAATTATGTGTGTGGAAAGAGGTACAAGAAAGAGGAGGGAGATCAAACGGTGGTTGTATAGCTGACTTACCTTTCTTTCCCTTAGAGATAAAGGATTAGACTTTCTTTCCCTTCAAATAAATATTTGCAGTATTAAGAAAAAAAGCATAGCAAAATTATTCTCAGACTATGTGGCCTGAGCTTTCTGGGGCAAGGTTAAGTCAATTTGTGTAAAGCATGAGCCCAAGAAATTTGTGCAAAACCCAGGGAGCATAGAGCAGATTGCTGGTCAACCGACCTCATTTCAGGTTGCGCAAACAACATAGAAGTCAAAAGAAAAGGTGCCCAATAGATGATCGTCTGGGTTTTTTGAGACTGCAAATATAGTAACATTTAACTATTTGAGGTCCAAATCCATTTCAGGAAAATAGTAATTGGAGAAGCTAAGAAATGAAAATTATCTCATGGTGGGGTACTAGGCTTAGTAGGCTGAATCATGCTCCCCTCCCTAGATGTTCACATCCTAATCCCCAAAACCTGGGACTATGTTACCTTACATGGCAAAAGAGGCTTCACAGATATGACTAAATTAAGGGTCTTGAAATGGGAGATTATCCTGGGTTATTTGGGTAGGTCCAATGTAATCACAAGGATCCTTATATTGTGAAGAGGGGACAGGAGGGTCAGAGTTAGAGAAGGAGATATGGTGATGGAAGCAGAGGTGTGTGTGTGTGTGTGTGAGAGAGAGAGAGAGAGAGATCTGAAGATTTTCTGATGATGGCTTTGAAGATAGAAGAAGTGGCTATGTACAAAGGCAGGCAAGTGGCTTCTAGAAACTGGGAAAGGTAAGAAACAAGATTCCCCCTACAGTCTCCAGAAGGAACACAGCCCTGCCTGACCCAGGGCAGGCTTCTGACTGCCATACTGTAAGATAATGAATTCACATTGTTTTAGGCCACTAAGTTTGTAGTAAACATGACTAAAAACAAGATAATTTGTGAGTACAAATCATTGGTTTCCTTTGATTCCATGGCTGCTGCTGTTGTTGTAGATTGTATTCACTGGTTTTCAATCTGTACATGCCCTTGCTTCCTTGTTTTAAATCCCCAAACACCCACACACATAGGAACATACAGACCACTTAAAACAGAAAAGGTTCCATAGTAGATCTGAGGCCCAGTATGACTTCCTGCTTCTCCTGACTGACGTCTCATCACAGGAGCCCCTAGTTTCCCTACAGACCCCTTTTGTCCTTCCCCATATCCTATTTCTCCCACCACCAGAGAGCTCCTTGATCTTTGAGGCAATTGTTTTCCAGACCCTAGGCTACTTTGGAGCAGAGATTGTAAAGGAACAATCTTAGGAATTATGTGGCAGGTAATGTGTTCTAACACCCATCAAGAACAGTCTCTGGTTCATTGCAGGGCCGGGTGATGGTAGAGTTTGGAACTGAGGTGTTGCTCAAATAGCCACAGTGTGGCTTTGAGGTTGTGTGCTGCTTTATGCTGGCATGTGAGAGAAAGCTGGCAGCCTAGCAGGCTAAAGCCGTTGAGCTCAATACATGTGAACGAGATAGGCCACTGTTTCAGTGCCTCAGTGGTAGTAGGGAGAATGGCATTAGCTCTTAGAAGGCAACCAAAAGGAATATGAAGTACTATATCCTAGCATTCAACAAGGAAGACTCAAGCTCTTAGGGTCCTGCCTGGCCAGCAGCTTGGTGGTAAGTAGGAGCCTGTATTGGCTGAGACAGATCTGGCCCAGAGATCAGATATGACAGACCACTGTGCCATTTCTCTACAATGATAAAACTTCTGGTTAAGTCTGCCAAAGGTTAACATTAAACGGTTCAAGGCACCATGAGGGTAGACTATCTGTTTAGAATTTTCAAACGAGAAAGACTGAGAACCTCTGGCGGGTGGTGGGGGAGATAAAGCATTTCCAAATATAATTCTTTCAACTCAGGCATTACACGGGAAGAACAGAGACACGTACATGCTCAGACGTGAAGGCAATGAGCCTGGGGACGGCGGCCATTCCTTTCTCCTTGACTTCTGGGAACATCTTAAAGCGCGCAATCAGCATGGCATACATGTTGGATATGGCGCCACCTAGAGTGCACAGCAACACACAGTTACCTTTTCCAGCCATTACCAACATTATTACATATGCAAGCCACATTCCTATTGCCACTGGTCTAGAGTCCTCCTTGGACACAGGAGAAGACGTTCTTATTGCCTATCCTTTGAACTTGATCCTAAGGCACTAGCTGAGATGGTCCAGAAAAAGAAACACTGGGCAGAACCATAGGATGGATGCTCCCCCTCCACACTCATCTCTGTTACCAACGAGAGATGCGATAGATTCTGATTTTGCTGGGAGCTCTTTAAAGAGCCTTTTAAAAACTGAGAAATTGTTGCCTTCCTTCCCAGCTTGTAAATGTGGTCTTTCCTACTGATGTCCTGATGGAGAAGTCTTATTTATTTTCATTTCAGTTCATGCAATGCCTTGTACTTAAACTGAGACAAATCAGTTGCCATTAATGATGTGAACTATAAATCAACAATTCTTACAGAATGAGGATAAACATTCAATCCCATCTCATCATACTCATCTCTTAATTTGCCTGAAATGATTCTTCCCTCTCAATGACATTATCGAAATATAATTGTAATGGTTAATAAAATCTTATTTTGCAATTACAGAAAAAACACACAACTAATGGAATTTTAAGTCCATATTGAATATCTTTTTCCTGAGTCATCCTAAGATTGTCAAGGATTTCATACCATAAGATTTATGCCTTATAACTAGAGTCTCATTTGACAAGCAATGAAGAGTGAGTTTTTCCCCAGGATTGTTGGAAAGGTTAGAATTTTTGCTATCCATGAAAAAGACAGATTGTTGTGCATGCAAATGATATACTGGCATGGAAGCTGTGAGATCTTGGGGCAGAGTGAAGGGACTGTCTCTCCTCCCATCCAAAGAAGAACATGCCATCACATGAGTGCTGAGTTCCCTTTCCTTCTGGTAGCTGAGGAGCAAAAGGGTTCTTATGCCTAGTTGAATGGCCCACCCGAGGCCATAACCCTTGCCTCATGGGTCCTGGGCTCTGACGCAAGCAGGCACCCTGACACAGAGCATTCGTCACCCAGATCCTGGCTCTGTCATCAGGCAGAATAAGGACGATTCCTACCTCTTCTGGACTCCAGAGACTTGGGATAAGCAGAATCCAGGTCAGACCTGCTTTGAGCAGAAACTGTGTCTAAAAGTCTGACTGTATACTAGACTAATTGGGGGGATTGCTTCATAATTTATATCAGTGTCTAAGCACTATGCTGTACACCTGGAACTAATATAAAATAATACTGAATGTCAACTGTAATTGAAAAATAAAACTAACTAAATAAATAAACAATAAAAGTCTGTCTAAAAGCTTATACTTCTCAATCTTGCCACTTAATGATATTTTGGGCTGGATAATTCCTTGTGAAGGGCTGTTCTGTGCATCATGGAGTGTTTAGCAGCATCCCTGGCCTCTACCCACCAGATGCCAATAACACTATGCTCTCCCAGTGTGACAACCAAAAATGCCTCCGGACATTGCCAAATGTTCCCTGGGGGGCAAGATCGAGGGCAAAATTCTCCTGACGAGAACCGCTGCCTTCACTGTCCTTCTCAGAAAGGCCAGGGAGAAAGGAGGACAGAAGAAAAAGGGGAAGATGTACACAAAGAAAGTGCGTTTCACAGGACACTTATCCAAGAAGCTTCTGCCTTCCCGCTCTTCATTTTGCACTTCAGCCGTTCTCTGTCTAAGGGTTCAGCAGCCCTGACAGGGATGAAGAGGCTTCTGGGCCTCTGGACAGAGCAGACTGTTTTGTGTGACACAGACAGGAAGACAGATGCGTAAGCCCTGTGTGCTCTTTTTTCCCCATGAATTTTCCACAGAAAGGATGCAAAAGCAAACCCTGAACCGTTCTGAAAATCTTGTTAGAAAAAGGCTTGTGACTAAGCCAAGCCTCTTTTCTTTTCCTCTCAGCCCTTCATGACTTACTGAGCAGCAAGGAGTGCTCAGTTCTCTCTGGCTATCAGGTGTAGGTGATGTCACATAAACGGATTTCTTCTAGAAGTCCCAAAGGACTTTCCATGATTCATGAAGCCTCCGAATGTGGATGGAGGTGTAAGGCAAACTGAGCTGAGCTATATATTCGAGCCACAGACCTAACTCTTTGTGCTTAGTCCCAGGCAATGGGACTTTTAGATCTCAGGCACATAAGATGCATGATTTCTCCTCTCCCCATTCTTCAAATTGTAAGACTCTTTACCCTTAGAAAGGTATTCATTAGCAAGTAAAAATGCTACAGTCCATCTCTCCTCTGTAATGTCTGTGGAGAGCAGAGAAGAAACAGGTTGCCAATGGACTTTTCTCCTGTCTCCTCCCCACTTTGCAATGTCTACGTTACACTGTAGAATGACATCTGTGGATTCCATCTTGGGGTGAGAGAATATGGGTCTTGAGACTCTAAGGAAGAAGACCCATGATCAAGTTAAGTCTTGTCTACCCCTTCTCTTGACCATTTCCTGTCATTGATGAGGGTGGCAGGGCAAGCCCTAAATCTATACCTGGCTTAGCAGAACTGCCAAAGAGGCTGCTTTCTCTTGGTGTGTGTTTTCTGGGGCAGGTGGGTTCCAAGACCAGCCAGGTAAATTAGGCCCGTCCCAAGCCCCTTTAGTCAACTTTTCGGGGTCGACAGGAGCAGCTGTTCTCTCCCGACTCCTGGAGAACCATTAAAAGAGAGCCCAGGACACTCTTGGCTCCCTCGGGGACAGCTCAATCATACAACCAACCTGAGAGAAGAAGTATGAAGGTAAGAATGATGCTGATTCCTGAACTCTACTCATTCCTCATGAAAAATACCTTAAGAGCTTCAGTTCCAGGCAATGATGACAAAGTTCCCTCAGGAGGGGATGGTTTTCCAGAGGAAAACTAAGTTTCCTACCAAATAGAGGCTAGCTTAAAATTCCTCACAGCTGGTGTTCAATGACTTAAAAAGAAAAGGCTAATTTTCCCTTCCATTTAACTAACACGTTTTCCTTTAGCACCTGAAAAAAAAAAAGTGCTATATCTTTAAAAACGTAAACTAAAATAGCAGATCTGAACTTGTAGGTAAAAGCTGCTTGATTTAAGCCTTGGCCTCGAGGCCACTGTCGCTCGTTTATCATTTTTTCTTTTCACCTTTTCTTTATTTTCTCTCTCCCTCATCATCCGCTTGTCTTTGTAGGTTTTCTGAAGAGAGATCACAATGTGGCCTTTGCTAGGCCTGACACAATGGCAGGTGTGGCTCTGGCTTAGTGTACTGAGTGCTAGGGGAGCCCCCAGCCCATTATGATGACCTCCTTCCTGCCACTGATTAGTGGATGATCTGCACACTAGGTTTCTTTAGAGACACTCTCTTCCCACTGCCTTCCTAATTTCTATTTCTCCTTTGCCACAAACCAAGGTCACACACAGACCTGGGAATCAGGGCCAGGGCTTTTTGTTCCAGGTTGATTCAGGTGCAAGCAAAGGAGCTCACAATTCAATGGCTGATGATACGAGGCAGCTTAGAAAAGACTGAGTGGCATGACAAAGAAGAGAGGGAATGAGAAAATTCTTAAAGAAATCATCACTCTCTTTTTTAGCTCTAAGAAATTGTCTCCCGAGGCATTCTCTGCCCTCCTCGATCAGCTTCTCTGCTTATTGCTGGAAAGCGGCAAGGTACATAGGCTCTATTAAGTAGACCTGCCTTGTTATGCACCCTCAAACAGAGAATAAATACTTTATTCAAAGAGGCTTTCCTTTTCCTTTCTCTAATTCTGGGAAGAGCATCCGAGAGTGAATTCTCTTTTAGGAATCTTTACTCTTTTGTTCTGCATGATCCATACGTCTTGTATGTAGGATCCCAGTAGAACTACTGGGTAAATATCATCTCTGTTTATGTTCCTTTTGAATACAAATAACTAATGTTCAAGCATGGGGTAGTTAGTTGGCTTGGAGGTAGAGCTAATGGTCATGTGTACTTAATCACACTCATTCTTTTGATCAACATACAGCCTATTTAACCTAAACAGAAATACGAACTAGATTGTTAATCTTTCCTAGGTTCATAATAGGGCATTGCACATCAGAAGGAAAAAACACAAAGAAAGTCGAAATATATACCAGGAGAAAATATCCCATCGCCAGAGCCCCCAGGCCAGCCAATGATTTCTCTCATTTTCTTTAGCGTGACATATTCCAAAAGCACAAATACTGGAGCAATTTCATAGGTGAACCTGAAATGTAGTAATGGTCACATTTTATGTATGTAACTAAAAAACATAATTCACCATTTCAATATCTATAGAACTATTTCCTTTCTCAAACACTACATTTGCAACTGTTATGAGTATAGCATTAAGCAGAGAGAAAATGATGCCTCCTAAAAGGTTTGCTCATTTTTTCTATATTTGTAAAGTCAAGAGCTTCAATTATTGGCTTACTGTACAAGGGTCATTTATCATATTGAATAAAGAACATTGCTGAGTAACACTATTTAAAAGACAACATCTGGTCTCATTTCTCTTTTACAGTATACATAATTATGAACCCAAAATGCAAAGAATACTCTTTTACATTTAAAAAATGTAGTATAACTTTGCATGAAAGTTACATCAGGACTATTTCTATTAAGATAGAATGAACACCCATATACTTCTGAAGTCCATATCTCTATTTTAGGGGCTACTTAATAAAAGAGATTTTCACAGGAGAGGTAGAATAAAGACTATGGAATCTCACTAATAATTATCCTGGATTACACAAAAAACACACTTACATGTTAGTGTTTGCTGTCGATGTCAGCCAGTCTGCCGCTAATCCCACCATATCCAGCCCAGTGGAGAGTTGATTGAAATATCTGGGGTGTCCTGAATTAAATGGAATACCAGAATCAGGGCTGTCTCCATTAGAAAATAAATGCCTCTCAAACACACAATTTCTCTAGCTAAAGAACCTTGAAAGATCCCTCAGTATTAGGAAATGCATATTCAGAAACCCACACGCACGCACGCACGCACACACACACACATCATCAATATCACACACACGCGCTATATCACACACACACACACACAGGAGCATTTTCTTTAGCAAGAGAGACTATTTTGTGTTTTGGTATTTCTTAAAACACTCTAAAAATCTTCCTTTGAACATTTACTATAAAAATAACAAATGTGGTTTGCAATGTGGACACTCGTTAATTTCCTAGCATTCTTTTAATACATTTGCAAACTAAAAGGCTAGTGCAATCCAAACATATTCAAAGATAAGCTATTCTTGTTTACACTCATGCTGTTAAAAATCCTTTTTTGTTGAAGCTGTTGTGGAAATCGGTCATTCCATGACATCCTCCAGGCATGCCAACATTCATAATAATATCAGTGACAAATGGCTGATGATTACAAAAGACAAGGCAAAAATGAGAAAATAGGACACTCAGTTGAATGATTTGCCCTGTATTGAAAAGGTGATGATCGTCTAAAGATGGCATGGACAAACGCAATTCTTGTTAATTCTTTTCTGTCCAAATATTTAATTATAAACAACAGAACTCCTTAGTTGTGATTTTTTTAAAAAGCTGAATACAGTCAGCATCACTGTCTTGTCAACAAGATACATGAAGATATCATCAATGGACTGATCAGTCCATTAGCAAGGCTTATCTAATTAATTTCTGGATGTCTCTTGGACTCTCAAAAGGGGTTGACATCCAAATACTCCAGAGGCTATTATTTAAAATGTGATGGTAAGTATCTCATTAGAATTCCATTTCCTTCTCTTGCCCCATAAAAGCCTATCTATAAATCTGCGATTTGCTTAGCAGCAAAAATTTGGGAAGATAAACAATTATGGATATAGCATCTGATAAAAAGGCATCTGCCACTTACTGGACACCTGTCTGAAGCCTGGGGATGTGATAGTCTCTCATGCCAGCATGGGCAAAACAAGATAAAGGGAGGCAATGGGAAAAGCAGAGACAAAAGTCAACACGGAGCTTATCTCTAGGACTGGGAGTGCTCTCTTATCAGCCCCTGGCATGTGGCTACACAATTAGACGCTGAGAAAAGATAGGGGCTGGGAAAGGAAAGAGCACATTTCAAAGAGATTGAGTTTTGTGCGGTGCTCTCTCCATTCCCTGCCATTGTTTTACCTTCCTATGGCCTTGCACAGTGCCCTTCGGTCTTTTTTGCTCTTTTCCAGGTCCTCTGATGCCGACCCTGTCAGTTTATGCATCCAGGGAAGTGAAAAAGCCTTCTTTGCTGCCCCCGCCGTCTGGAGCAACCCTCCACTCCTCTCTGCCTCATTGACTGCCCATTTCATTAGCGCTCACAGCTGAAATCATAGCGGTCTTCTCCCTCCCGTTGCCCCTGCATTTCTTTCCCTAAGCCATTTCTTTAAAGCGAGGAAATTAATAAGGATTAGCAAATCTATCCATTAATCTAAGCTCCCAATTCATATGCATTTTTCTAGACGAGTCTGGTGTCTATTATCATGCACTATTTAACTCTGTGGGGAATTGGGCATGAAAACCTCTGCATAAAATCCAGAGGGATGCCAAGATGTGTGTCGTGGTCCAGGATATCAGAAAGCCAACGCAGCGCTTCCACCCCCACCCGCCTTGACTGCCTTTGGGAAATTATGGAAGTAAGTTTGTTGCGTCAATGACCTGGGCCCTTCTCTATTTTTTTTTTTTGACCTTGGTTCCCATTTCACCTGACTTCCTTTCTCCTGCCTCAAATTTTTCATTCACTGATAATGAAGTGAAAATACAGAGGAAGATAGTTTGATGGGTCAGAACAACATGATCTCTTGGTTTCTGCAGAAATATTATATTTGCTCTCTTTGCATGACCCCTACAGGCTGCAGGTGAATCTAGGCAGGGCTCTCTGAGAGGAAGGATGTGAAAGACCTGTCTTGGAGCCTGCCAGCTGCCCCAGCAGCTCTGGCATCCAGCTGCCGCTGCCTCCGCCCCTATCCGGCCCTGTGCTTCGAGGCTGCGCGCCAGGAATCGGGTGGCCACGCGTAGCCCGCTCAGCCAGGGCGACAGAGAGTTTGAAACGTGAGATTAGAGCCGCTCACACCTCTGGAACGCTTCCTGCAGATTATCAAATGAGGCGGCAAGAATGCGCAGACTGCGAACAGCCAGCCCTGGGTACCTCTGACACGGGTGTCTACAATCATTTGGGGAGGAGCCCGAAGTCGTCCAAACTGCTCTCTATGTACCGGCAACACACACCCAAGGATGCCTCATTTATTGACGCTTCAGTTCCTTTGCCTGATGGTTGGGTTTAAAAGGGTCAAGACAACATCGACCCCTCCAACCCCCAACCACCACCATCACCACCAAATCTAATGGCACACCTCTCTCCTCCCGCAAACGCTAATTATTCCAGAATTCTTTCTCTGCGATTTTCAGTTTTCTGTTCCAACATTTCTTGCAGAGGCAATTTTAACAATACATGAAGACTTCATTTTAATGTATCTCTCCACTGCTCCTCTCTCTTATCTAGGCTTGAGTCCAAGGGGAAATTAGGTTAAGGACTCTCAGTAGAAAGCAGGTGATAACATGCATTTTATAAAAGAAGCATTAAATGCCTGACGGTAGCAGAGATGGTAACTACTTGACAGACCCTAAATAGTACTAGTTGTCAAACACGAGTTATAGCATTAAAACCTATAAACTTGCTAGTCGAAAAGAGAAGATGACTATTATTTCTTTGAAAGCTATTTGAGGGTAGGGTGGAAGACCAGACTATGTATGTTACAGATAACATTGATATTGAATTACTATTGTTATACCTTGTTTAGAAATTCAACTTAATCAATCATATTTTCCCAGAAACTCTATATACAATGCATTAGAGCTACACTTGACCAACAGTTTTACAAGCATTTGGACAAAAAATCTAAGTATTAAGTTGGCCCACTTTTTCCTGATACTAAATGGAACACAGAATAGCAATACCCATTATCTTAACTCTTTAATTTGTCTTTAAGACACCATCAGCTTTTAAGGATGAAGATGTAAAAATATTTGTATAGATTCTTTTTGGTTTGGTCGCAATACAAATAATAGGTAGCAATTTACTATTAACATTTAAATATTAGGTTAGGTGAAAGGGTCAAACAAAAATGAATTAAAAGCATTTTCAGGTTTGTGCCTACAGATAAACGAAAAGCTGTGAGGAAAAACATCTTTCATGCCTAATATATACATCTTGTGGATTCTCTGTGAACATAATTGAGAATGATATCTAATAAGCCTTCAAAAATCATATTGCACAGACTGAATTTGATAGAAATTAAGTCAAATTCCTTTCCCTATATATCCAATTCTAAGTCCATAGTCTCACAAAAGTGGATACTTATTAATAATTCAGTACATCGATTTCCCAAGTTTTCTTCTATGCATAGCTTTCCTCTCTGTTCGTATAAAGAATGTGCAAAAACAAAAACACAAAATAGAAAGAGCGAAAGCCACATAGCAAACATTCTTAAAATGTTTGGTGTTGATTAGAATGATACTGATCAAGTTTAGATCCAAATCAATTAGCCACAAATCAATTTAGATCCACAAGGTCTTTCTCTTTCCCCCGAAAATTTAGTCATACATATTTTTATTGCTTTAATGAAGTGTTGCGTCATGTATCGGGATGATTAGAGACAATGTAGAAAAGGAAGAGGTAATCATGACCTGGAAGATGAATAGCTGACTTTGTGTAGATAAAATGAAAGCTTAGAATGCACCCACATAATTGACACACCTGGAACTATAAAATGAATAGAGTATGTGAAATAGAATACTGTGAAAAAGCAAAAATACCAAATATGATGAAAAATCTGCCCCTAAGGATATCTGATTCCCTAACCCCCCCTTTTAAATTCTTATCTTGTATACAGATTAGCTCTGAAGCATACATCATCCTTGTATACATGGCTGAATTGTTAGGATAGTTTGTATTGTGTTTTCTTCTGTGTACATTTCTTTGAAAATGGAGACAACTTGGAGTTCAAATCTGAAGTCTTGGCCATTTGAGACAATGCCAAAATATTATCTGTCTGGTTCAATAATTATATAAAATGGTTTGTCCAATTTCTGACCATTTCTATGCCAAAGAAATGATCAGGACTACATTAGTATTTGGGCTTTTTTTTTGGATCATGTTTTTTGAGCATTCATTTCCACATTCCCTTTCTTTCTCCATTTTGGGTCCTTTCTACTGGCCTCTGCTGACAAATAGTTGCTTCTACATCAGTGGTTAATCCCCATGGCCAAATACGTGCAATGTAAAATCTGACGATTTAGAATTAACGTTTCTGATATTGTCAACTTCAGAAACATTAACACTAATAACAAAGGGTGTTTTCATTTGAGTCATTCTAATAATGACTATTTTTTAAATGGCGAAAATAACTTTGTAAATTTGAAAATGTTAGTAACTCCATAAAAAAGAAAATATTTTATAGAAAAAAAAGATTGTGAAAGAAAAAAGAGCTTTATTATTTCTGATGAGACAATACCTGTTTTAATTGCATATTTTAGAGTTGTTTGGCAATGCATCAAAATTTCCTCCAAATTTTGTGGTTGGTCTGTCAATTCCCAATTATACTCTTGAAGAAGCTCATTAGGGTAATGGAAATCAATCACTTTGGTTGATCTATCGAAACTTTTCACCACATACTGAAGCAAAATATTCATAACATCCTGCAGAAATGCCAAGGTGGGCCTCTCTCCATCACAGGCTGGCAGCAGGTCTAAGGAAAGGAATCAAAATGCCACGTTTTAATTTTACTATGGAAATATCCAGGCAAGATCTTGATCTGGCAATTTCTCTTTGAACTGAGAGATTATATGTTTTTTAAAAATCTGGAAACTCAGAGCGTTTTCTTTAAAAGGGAGGCATTTTTCAAAGACGAATGAATGAGAAAAATTAGGATTTCTCCTTTCCCACCCCAAATGAACTCTTGCATTTCAATCCATAACTTATTGTTTGCTTTCTTTTTAAAACAGAGTGTACCTCCACTTACTTATTTCACAGGGGGTTCTTCCTAAATGTTATTTCTCAGCAAATTATCTTAAATGATTATGGAAATACTCCACATCAAAAATGGTTGAGGAATGCCTTTGGGCAACCCAGCAATGCGGAACATGCAACGTTAGGATCTCTGGCTTATTATGAAGGCCCGCTATTTCTAAAGCTAGTGTTCGTGTGTGTGTGTGTGTGTGTGTGTGTGTGTGTGGTGCGCACGCGTGTTTGGATGACTAGATGTGTAAGCCTAAAGGAGTAAAACCGCGCACAGGTCTCGCGTGAATGGAATCGTTCTCCTGTGAAATCGCAGCTACAAATTACTCGTGCGATCGGAAGACCTAGAAAGTCTTAGCAATTCTGAACAGGAAACCAAGTCCCACCCGAGGCCTCAGCTGTACCAAAAAGCCGACCTCGAGCTCCACGCACATAGGCTCCTCGGCCCCCGCAACCCCGAGGGCGGCCTTGGGGTTAGAGTGCACGGCCCCTCGGACCCCCTTGGAACGATGGGGCCCAGCACCACGCAGAAGCGGGGGTCAGGACTCGGACCATGGGGGCAGGCCGGGCGTATCTCACTTTCCACTGAAGATGCCCGGAAGGTCCGCCTCCGCCCTCTACCTTCGCTCCTGGTGTCCTGCTCATGGTGCGGGTCCCTCTTGGCCGCGGTGGGCGGGGCAGAGCGAAAGGCAGGGGCTCCCCGCGGCCCCACGAGGCGCCTTTACCTGTTGCGTGTAGAAATGCATAGTTGATATCGGCTTTGGGGCAGCTGCACGGCTTCTGGTTGCAGGCACAGGCGGCCTTCCGGGACGTGGCCCGCGGGGGCTCGCTCCCGCCGCTCTCCGCGGGCTTCTCGGCGTCTCCGTAGAGCAGAGCTGGGCAAGGACACGGAACGCGGACCTCGGTCAGCCACTGCCTGCGCGGCCGGGCTCCCTCGTTCCCTCTTATCCCGGCTCCGCTGCTGGGGGCGTGGAGCTGAGAAGGTGGCTTTGCCCCGCGGGCCCCCAGGCACCTGGCCCTGTCCGCCTCCCTCCCCTGGGCACAGGCACTCACCGCACAGCTTGTTTCCAATGCCGCCCGTGAACTTCTGGGCCACCTGACACCAGGCTCTCGCTGTAAGTAAAGACAGGCAGGAGGATAGAGAGGCAGAACGAGAACAGCAGACGAACGTGTGAAATTTCTTTCTATGTGAACGACGTCAATAAACCTAGGGTCGGGGAAGAGGCCGTCTGGGCTCCGCACCGCGGGCAGGTGCGGGAGGTGCTCGAGAGCCTGGCAGCCCCGCTCGCTGATTCATTTTCCAAGAAGAAGCTCACACCACGGCCCCTTGCACTTGCCTTCCAGGTACCAGTCGATTCTGGCAAACTCCCTTTCCTGCCTCTCTCGGGCGAGTTTTCCTAGACACCGAGCTTGTTCCTTTCCTCGTAGGTTCTCCTTCTAGACAAAGCATTCTAGACCAAGTCGAGGTGGGGAAATTTTCACCTTTCCAATTTTTCCTTTCTCCATTGAGACTCTGTCCCTCTCCAGGGGCCATACACCAAGATGGTGGCAGTGTCCCAGACCCGCGGAATTCAGGGGCGAGGAGATGATTTTGATGGGAAGGCTCTCCCAGACGTCAGCGGGAAAGGCCCGGGATTTTTGCGGGGAGGTCTTCCTAGGGGATAAGGACCTGTGGGGGTTTTGGTCTCTCGGACCATCAGTGACCTACCCCAAGAGCAGGGCGAAGCTACCGAAGTTTCCTGTTGCAGGTGGAAAACCTCCTTCGTCTTCCCTAGCCCCGCAAACCCCAGTCCACGCGCAAAGCTCGCCTGCTGCAGGTCCCGGTCCTCCTACCTGTGCCGGGGTTCTCGGGATCCCCAGAACCATCTTCAGATCCAAAGGACCAAAAGCCGGAGCCGGGAGAGGCCATCAGCGCTGCGAGACTGGAGCAGGTCGCCTCCGAGTGCGAAGTGTCGGAGAGCTGCTCTCGGCTCCGTCCTGCGCGCGCGTGCCTGTGGGTGGCGGGAGGACCGCACCGCGCGGGGACCCGCGCGGCCGCGCGGCCGAGGGTGGGTGTCACACAGGGACAGCAAAAGTGCGTGTCTGCGTGTGTGTTTGTATTGGAGTTAGGGCTTTGAGACGTGGCAATGCTCTCTGAAAGCTGTGGAGGTTAAATATGAAAGGCGACCGTAAGGGTCCTCAGAGCCAGGAGATGGGAAGGCGCAGAGCGCCGGAATGATTTTGAAGGCAAGGGAGCCCAATAAGGACGGATGAGGGGGCGGCGGAGGGGAAAATGGGAGAGGGAGGGAGCCGAATCGTGAGGGTGCGAGGCAGGCAGTGCGCACGAGCTGGAGTCAGAGCGAGTGGGTGGGAGGCGTGCAGGCGAGTCCAAGCAGAGAGAGAGGAGGAAGGGCGACAGCAGCCCCCGCCGGTCCGGGTGCGCTGTCCATGGTGCTAACGCGGTCAAGCGAGCGCTGGCTTCAGAGAGGGGTGGACCAGAGAGACCTTGGCGAGGCGGGAAGGGTGGCTGAGAGGTGTCTTGTATTACGCATTAACTGGTGTATTGTTTGAGGTCTGGCTCTGGCTGCCGGAAAGGAGGCGCGGTTCCCGCGCCGCCTTCCTTCAAGACAGTACTGAGGTCGCTGTGACCTCGAGAGCCTGAGAGGCTGGACCAGAATCAGGAGCAGTTCGAGAGCTTGGGAAGGGGACGGCGGGGGAAGGAACTGCGGGGGAAGGGCACCGACGCACTGATGGGCTCATTTCAGCTCCTTAGTAGCGCCTAATGCCTGCCTACTGAGCCGCGCGATCCCCGGGGGCGCACCAGTCCAGCGCTTCCAAGAGTGCAGTCGCCAGACTCACTGTCCAGGCTCTGACTGACGGCTGGGGAGAAAGACTGCTGATCGAGACAATTAAAATCCATGCTGGAGTCTATCACCGAGGACCTCGGGCTGGGGAGAAAATAAACGAATGGAAACTTCTTGGAAGGGGCTGAGGGAGAGGAGCTAGAGTCGGCAGGATGACGGCTGATGGGGGATGGGATTGGGTCATTTGGTGACCTTGGCCTGCGGAGGCGTGGAAAGGCCGCTTCTTATGTGTGACAGGAATCAGTGTGTGCGTGGGAGGCGTGCACAGAGTCTCGAACTAAGCAATCTGAGATTTCCAAATCGAGGCGGAAAGATGGCATTGTCTGCTGGGTCCTGCTTTTAGCGGGCCTCAAATCAATGACCACCCCTCCACCAAAAATCTGCAGGATAGCATAGGAAATACGAGGAGACTGGCTATTTCTGTGGCCTGGTGAAAAGAGGTTTCTCCTTTCCTGAGAAAGTTAGAGTCTCTCTTTTCTTATAATTTCCTTTTCTCTAAAATCTGTTAAACAACGGGAGGGCGCCCTGAGAATTCGGGCCTGTTGAGTTCGCGCTGCTGTCTTTCCCTTGGCTGTAGAGAGCAGCCGCCCGCACACCTTGTAGGTCCTGGGCAGGTGGAAAGAGGGCGAGGAGGACAGGATGGGACTGGGCTGCCTTCAGGCCTCCAGCGGCATGCATTCCTGGGATACTGCTCCCCTTGGGTGGGCGCTTTTCATTACCATTGTGTTCCAGCTACTTTTTCTCTGACCTCTTGAACCAAGTCACTCCAAGCTGCTGCCAAAACAGGGACCCATGGATCCTCAGTTTTGGCTACCACCCTTCGACTCTGGCCCAGGAAGGACGTCGTGGGGCCCAGGGTGGCCGCCTGCAAACCCAAGTCTTGTGTCCCTAGGCACGTGTGTGTGTGTGTGTGTGTGTGTGTGTGTGTGTGTGTGTGTGATTGGCCAATTCTCTCCACAAAGCTTTATTTTCTTCCCACGTGACCGAGCCAAGAGAAGCGGTAGGATCTGCCCGCGGCCACCTGGCCCGAGCTGGGCATGGCACAAAGCCAGCTGTGCTGAGGAGCCTGCATCAGGCCGCGGGAGCACTGTGGGCACCGACCCAGGCTTCAGTTCGGCCCCTCTCGCGGGCACTCCAGTGGAGCCAGGCAACAACGCCAGGGTGTACAGACTTGGTGGTTCTGCCGTCCGCTAGCTGTCTGGGCAGCTCCGCCGCTCTTGCTCCAGCAGTGCAGATACGCGTCGGAGAGACGGGTTCTTTGTTTAAATCCACTCCACATCCTGCACATTTCGCTGCCAGCCAGCGGGCTGCGGTGGCAGAACTTTTCGACTATGGATGAATGGTCGAAAACATAAAGGTTCTTCAAAACAAGAGTTTCAAACACACACAAAGCCCCCGAAGGAAGAAGTGGATTAAAACACGAGGAAGGTAGAAATCGCAGCACCTGGATTTAACGGATTTTAAAAAACACGACTTAAAATGCTGTTTAAACTCCATTAAATCCCGCAGCTCTGGGGTACATTGAATCCAAAGGTGGTATTTACCTCTCTCTCTCTCTTTTTTTTTAAATTAATACCTCCTTCTTAAGATGCACACCGCATTTGATTTGTTCTCCCTCAAACGCCGTCCCTCCCTAGACGGCAATTTGCTTTATAAAGACTTATATTTCTCCGAAGAGTCCACTCCCCCCTTTGTCAGGCTTGGGTTGGAGATAACAAAAGAGCTCAAGGAGGTAATAATTACCGTCATTAGTTCACAAAGGAGGCAGCCACCGAATGGGAAGGGGAGGCGGGCCAGCGCTGGGGAAAAGCTTTCCAATTCCTTTCCTCGAAAAAGGGAGAAAGACCACGCTCCGGGCCGCCTGCCGGGCCGAATTCCTTGGCTAACCTATTTCTTGCTGGTGGTTTACCCAGAGATGGCGTTGCAGGCCTGCCAAGGAAGAGTGTCTGGTACAAGTTTTCCTTTATATCCTTCCAGCGTTTAAACGTCAAAGGACAGAAAAAGAAGAAAGATGGAAAGGAGAGAAAAAGAAAAGAAAATACAAAAGAGAAAAGGAAAACAAAATCATTGCATCCTTTCACCAAACGTTTGCCATTCTCTTTTCCAGTCCCACTTTTAAAAGTGGCGTTTAAGGAGCGGGGCAATTGCCTCTCTTTCCAACAAAAGAAGGGCCAGGCTTCCGGGGGGTCTGCGGGGGCTACTCGAGGAGCCTGGATTGAAGAAGGGGCCTGGCAGGAAGCTCGGCGTTTACTCCGCCCCCCTCCCCTCCGAGTGGTGGCTGGACGGGTGAGTACGGGTGAAGGCTGCCGGGTCACGTCGGGTGCAGATATCCCTCCCTCCCCGCCACTGACAATGAACCATGCCCTGCGGCGCTGCTTTTGTGGGTGCCTGGGCCAGGCCCTGAGCTACCCCCAGCCGCAGAGCCAGGGGGGTGGCTCCTCCCTCCGGGTCCCAGTGCCGGGTGGAGGCTGCGGCACTAACCAAGGGGAAGAGCGGGGCATAGAGCGCACTTGGCCTTGGAGCTCAGCCCTGCCACCATGGGACGTTTCATTCGCGCAGGTCTCTTTTGTAAAAGGAAGAGTCTGTAGGAGTCATCTTCGGCGCTAATTCTTTGGGCTGGAGGGAACCTGACGTCCGGTGGGCGAGTGGCACAACAAACGTACCAGCCGGCTGCACGCGCTTTCACCCTCTCCTCGAATATTTCCCCAGTCTCCTGGCTCTGGGCCGTGGGTGCAGGGGCCGGGGACACAGGCAGAAGGGACGGCCCCATCCCAGAGAGAACCCTTCTCCCAATTCAGTCGTCGATGAAACCACTGCGCAACCCTTCCTCACCCGCACCAGGCCTGGGTTTTAAAACTGGACGCATCAGCCAAGGAATGCAAACCTCTGCCAACCGGTGCCCTCTCATCCGTCTTAAACTCACCAAAATTCAGAGCAGCAGAGATTGCCCCAAATGCGCAGACTAAGAGATCCTAAAAAATCTGACAGTTAATTATAGGCAGAGACTATAGGAAGCCACATCATTTGAGAAAGGGGTGTGTGTGTGTGTGTGTGTGTGTGTGTGTGTGCATGTTTTAGCCAGCGTATTGAGGATTTGGAGATTTGTCTGGAGGCCATGTATGTGTCGCAGGTAAGGGGTTTTAACTTCGTATGCGCGTTTGGGTGGCTGTGGGGACATTGTTCACTCACGGAGACAAAAGGCTCCTCCCTCACGTCGTGGTGGTCCTCACCCGCACAGCGGGACTCCAAGAGCTGGGCCCCAAAGGAGAGTACAGCGCACCAGCCCTGAGAGCCACGGACTTTCCAAGGCACTTCCTTTATTTAGTAACCTTAATAACCAAGGAAAGGGAAAGCACGAGTTTGAGAAAAAAATTCATATTCAAAGCTCCTCTCGCCCACCCCGCGCTTCTCCGCCCACCGGGCTTTGTCCAGTTCTCACAGACTCAACCCGTCCCTGAGTGTCCCGCGAGCCTGGGAGGGAGAGGCGTTCCCATGAAAGAAGAAATCTTTGAAGTCCCACAAAATGAGAGAGGAGGGGTCAACGACAGCTCCGGCGCAGTCGGGGGCTCAAAAGGAGTCGCAAACAAGTGAACACAGATACACTGGGGGACAGGAAGAGAGGGTGAGGAGCGCGACTAGGCGGGGTCTGAAGGGATCCCAGGTCTCTGCCTTCCGAGCGCCAAAGGCTGGCCCAGGCACTCGAGGGGTCACGGCCGTGGCTTCAGCGCCCGCTGCTGTCAACGCCTGAGGGTCCCCCGCTTTGGCTCCTGCACAACACTGTCTCCAGCACATTTCGGCGGCCGAGGCCGCGGAGCAGCTGGTCTACTACACTTGCTGGACCAGACGCCGGCGCTGGGAGGTTTTGCGCAAGAGCCTCCTGTAGTCGTAGGGGTTGGGCGCCGGCCCATTCTCCTCCTCCTCGGGGTCCTCCGCCGCCCAGCACCTGCGAGCGAGACCCAGGGCCCGGGCGTCAGCGGCGCCACCGTGAGCAGCAAGCACATCCCCCGCCCAGTCTGAGTTAGAATCATCTTCCCCGCACCTCCCACCACTGGCGGGAATTTGAGAACAGCACATTCAAAACGTCAGGATAGTGGCCAAAAGGATCTGCGATAATTTTTCTCGGCAGGTTTTCAAAACTCCTCTGAGTCCAGTAGCAGAAAGACCAGTGGAACCTGGTGTCTCTGTGCTTGGATGACGGCTAAGTCAAGCGTCAAAAGGTTTAGTTCAGAAAGGTGAGGCTATTTGGCTTGAAATAATACACAACCAAAAAACAAATACTTATTTTAGTTGCCTAATAGACAACGATTATTTTGCATTTTAAGCTGCTCAAATGTTTCTTAAAAATGCTCTCCTCAAATCTGACCAAGCACTCAGGGTTCCACGCAGTGGCTGTGGGCCCTTCAGCTTTTCCATTGTCTCATTGTTTTCAGTGAGGCCGCTGGACTAAATTTCCTGAACTCACTGCCGGGAACCCCTGCCAGTGTTTACTTTTGCATTCTGCAGCTTGCCTGGGAAAGTGGGGTGCTACCTAAAATGCAGCTACATAGATTCATCCATTTATCCATAGAACACCCACTAAGAACCAGCCACCAGTGCAGGTGATAGGTGAGCAAAGCTCCCTGCTCTCATGGAGTTTATAGTCTAGTACAGGAGAGGGCCATAGACAGCTTTTAATATACCAGATGGTGAGAGCTGCTAGACAAAACAGGCTAATGGAGAAAGAGTGATGATGTGTGTGTGTGTGTGTGTGTGTGTGTGTGTGTGTGTATTGTAATGTCATAGAGGGTGCTGAGGAAAAGCCACCCAAAAGGTGACACGGAAGGAGAGACCTGTAGGGAGAGGAGGAGTGAGCCAGCATATCTCTAAGGGAAAGGCAGTCATTCTAGGATGACGGTCAAACAACGTAAAGGTCTCAAGACTACAGAGTGAGTATTGTGTTCAAGGAATAGCAAGGAGGCCCCTGTGGCATAAATGGAGTGAGGGATGGGGAGAATAGCAAAGGATGAGAAAGGAAGAATAAGGCAGCGTGGAAGGTAATTTAGTGCTTGGAGCCCATTGCAAGGACTTGAATTTTCTTACAATGAGAGAGACTTTGGAAAGTTCTGAACCAAGGAATGATTCGTGAAAGGATCTGGCTTCCAGCGCGGACACAGGGAGGCCTGTAAGATCCTGCACTAGTCCGAGCGAGACTGATAATGGCTTATTCTAGGCTTGTAGAACAGGTAAGAAACGATCAGATTCTGGTCATAAGTTGGCAGGTAGAACTGAAAGTTTGTTGATGGACTGGATGTGGAGTGTAAAGGTGAGGAACCAAAAACGTCTCCAAGGTTTTTGATTTAAACAGCTGGAAGGATAAAGTTGCCATTTGATATGAGGAAAGCTGCAGGAGGAGCATATTTTGTGGGGGAGGAGGTGGATAAAAATTTTGGTTTTGGTTATGCTAAGTTTACTTATTAAATATCCAAGAGGAGATGCTGACTAGGCAGTTGGATACCCAAGCCCTGATCTAGGCTAGAGATTTCAGTTTAGGAATTTTAACTAAATAGATGATACTTTAGGTAGTCAGAGTACATGTTGATAAAGCAAAGGACTGGGACACTCCAATGTTGAGAGGTCGGTGCAATGAGGAGGAAGTAGCAAAGGAGAAGGAGAAGAGGCAGCCAGTGAGGTAGGAGGTAAACCAAGAGAAGTCTTAGCCTGGAGACAAATGGAGAAAACGTTTAAAGAAAAAATGAGTAATTGTAAAGAAAAAGTATTCAATGCTGCTGATGGGGTGAGATAAGAATTGAAAATAGATAACGGGATATGGAAAATGGAGGTCACCGGTGACCTTGACAGGGGCAGTTTCAGTGGAGTGGTCGGATTGGAAACCGGAGTGAAGTAGCTCAGGAGAGAATGGGAAGAGAGGATGTGGAGATCTGATCATGAATTATTTCTCTTTTAATAATGAAGGGCAGGAATGTGGGTGGTCTGGAAGGGGGACTGAGTCAAGGGTGTTTTTTATGATGGGCCCAATTGCATCATGTTAACAGATTGTCAGAAATGATGCTGTAAAGAGAACAAATGTTCAAGATGCAGAGGGGAGAGTGGACAATTGCTGGACAATGTTCTTGAATAGAGGGAAGGAGCTGGATGACAGACAGTCACCCATGGTCAACTGAGGGGAGTATATGGGTAAGTGGCAGATTTGGTGGTGGGAGCATGTGTCTGTTCTCTGCTATTGCTTTCTCAGTAAAATAGGAAAAAAAAAAAAGACTGTCAGGTGATAGAGCAGAGGAAGTCTGAAAGAGTGGACTGGGAAAGTGAAATAATGGATATTTAGGGAAATGTAGTATTGCAGAATAACTCCGAGGGCCTGCCCAAAGTATGCGCTCATAAATTTTAAGTGAGAATAGACTGTGTTTTTCTCTACTCATGTTCAGGTACATGGATGTGGGTATGGATCAGGTAGGAAGTTGGGTTCACCCAGCAATGGGGTTTACCAGCTGAATATAACTGAAGGAGAAAGGGGCAAGGTCATTGAAGACATATGCGAATGAGTGAAAATAATGAGAGGCTAGAAAGGAAAAGTTAGAATTTGCCTGCAGATGGAATATGCCTTTATTCTAGTCCATTTTGAATAGGGAATTTAAGAAAAGGAATCTTCGTGAAGGTCTTTGTGATGGGGAGGATCTTGGGTAACTGACTTGAGTTCTCATTCCTGTTCACCTCATTTCCATTATAAGAATACTGAGGACCAACAATCTTCCAGGTACATTACACACATTATTTTTAATTCTAAGGATAACATGGCAAGGCCTTAGTTCTTCTTATCGTCAATCTGCACATGAGGAATTGTCCAGAGCATGTAGTAGATCTCCTACTTTCCCTACTGTATTCCTTTGCCTCTTTTCTGCTGATGCTTGTTTTGTGATTCTCCTATCCCTTAACTGAAGCACTCTTGTTCCAGTCTATTTTTCTCCACTTTTCCCTTCCATCCTCCCTGCATCTTCTTGCCATAATTAAAACCTGGCTATGTTTTAAATACCCCACATCACTCTCTATTGCTCAACAGGTACCCGTAAAGTTCCATCTGAGGAGATGTTGCTCTCTGATGCCATTCTCGAATCACTACCTGCCACCACTTTCATTCATCTAAAATGCATAAGACACTTAACTCATCATTGCCTTTGTCCCTGATTCCCAGATCTACTTGCCCTTTCCTGGGTGACATCAGTACTTGTGTGTGTGTGTGTGTGTGTGTAAATAGTACATATATTGTCAGAAAAATATGTTAAACTTATTATTATAATAAAATATTATATAAATGTTATTTATAAAATATGTTATATAAAATATGTTCTATTTATATACTATAAACATATATAACATAACGCATATTCATTATATAATTCTTTAATATATAATAAGATATGTATTCTTTCTGCAGTAATATTATCCAACATATAGTTTAGCCCCAAATTTCTCTAATTGTCTCCAAAAGTCCTTTAGAGCTCTTTTTCTGTGCTGTTTTTGTTTTCTATTTTAAATTCAGGATTCTATCAAGGGTTATCTAGTGCATCTGACGGTTCTGTCTCTTTCATCTTCCTTAGTTTAAAAAATTCCCTCTTGGAGTCACCTCATTCAGTTGTGTTATATCAACATACTTTCTCGAGTCAAGTTCCTTGCATATAAGGATCGCATCTCCCGCACCAACGCATCCACCCCTTCCCCAAACACCCAGCAGGGGCTTTGCTTAGAGAGGTGAAAGAGTAGTGGTTGAGGTCAACGACTCTAAACTCAAGAAGGCCTGTGTTCAAATTCTGGCTCCATCACTTATAATCTAGGTGAGTATCTGCAGTCATTGAGCTTTGCAGACTTAGCCTCCTCATCTATAAAATGGGTCAATGATAGTAAATGCCTTATAAGATTGCTGTGAAGATTAATGAGAGCATAGCATAGCGCTTAGCACAAGGTAAGCACTCTACCAGTGCTAGCTTCTGGCATTCTTACTCTAGTGAACACTAACTACATGTCCATAGACACTGCTGGAATATCAGGCAGTACTTCAGGGATGTAATGCTTTTACAGTACACGTGTGTCTCCTGGTGGGCGGGGGGGCGGGAGAATATACTGGAGAGGAGGCAGACCAGGTTGTTGAAATGGGAAGCAGGTAACTCAGTGAAATGCGATTTGAGCAGGGATTGAAAAAGCTTGGATTTGGTTCACTGTCCACGTGTGACATTGGGAAAGTCACTTGGTATTCTCCTGTATAGAACTCTGTGATTAGACGGGACATCTCTAAGTTCCACTGTGTTACAGTTCTTGATCCCAAGGTGAAAGAATGCATCTTCTTTTGGGTACAAGTAGATTCTGGGTACAGGTAGATTCTGGAAAAGCAAATAAAAATGGTAGCAGCCATCTTTAGGGACTGCTTCCCCTATGTCACATCTGGTGTTAAGCATCTCACAAACATTATTTCATTTCATCTCCATGACAACATGGTGGGGCAGTTATTAGTAAACCTTTTTGCACACGTGCACATGAAAGCTTAGAGAGGTCTAGTAACATGAGCAAGGTCACTCAGCTACTGAGTGGCAGAATCAAGATACAAATCTGACTCTAAGACCTCTTCTCTTAGCCATCAGGTCATATTGTAGAAGAGACAGGTGAGGGGACCTGAGTGCCCTAGGCTGATAGGACATTTGCTTAGGATTTTGGAAAACAGCTTTTCATGGCCTGTCATTGCTTACATTTCTCATATACCACATTTCCATCTTATTATGTGCCCTTGATTTCAAAGCTTCGTAAAGAGTTTTTTTGGGAATGAAAAAAAATTCCCAAGGTCGTCGGTAAGCTACAAATGATTTAAGGTACTTGATGTCCAAGTCCATGGCAAAGTGAGAAAGCAAATCCAAAATACATATTTCTACATCAATCTTTTTCCCAAATATTTTTAAAAATCTGACATCTTTGATTCTAAAATATTACACAGTATAATTCAGAAACCAATAAGTGAATAAAATTACACTGGTTAGAGTTTAACCACAGATTTTGGATATGGCATATTGCTTAGAATTAGTATGGTGATAAATCTGTCTTCCAAACTGAGGTCCATTTAAAAGGGAATGCTATCAATGATTACACCAAGACAAAGGGGATAAACTGGGATTGTGCTAAGAAAACTGAGATGTCTGATTACCCTACCATGATACCTATGATTTTACTTTTAAACAACTTATCAAAGATGCAATATTCAGTTAGAATGCTTTGTCACTAGACGTACATAAAATGAAAGTGATTTAGAAATGGAACTGTGAGTATAAAATTGAAAAATTTATAACGTGTAGTTTATTACCTTTCATCAGCCTTAAAACATTGATTCTGGACTTCTCTCTGTTGTCTTCGTTCTCTTAAACTAGGTTGATGTTCCTTTGGTCCAGAACGGCTGGGTAAAAATTCCTTATAGTAGAAATCTTCCAAATCTAATAATTTTCCCTGACTGTAAGTGAACACATAAACACACCATCGTATCAATCGAATTTTCCGTTCATTTAAACTTACAGGATACTTGTTTTCTTCTTTTAAAGCATTTGCTAAATTTAAGAGTAACATATACATGTCAGTAGAAATAGGAGACGTCCTGGAATGTGCAAAAACAGTATACACCATAAATTAAAAAGAAAAACAAAACCCTTATCTCTCACCTTTAAGAGAGCAGCGGCTCTTCCTGGTTCTATGGTGTTCAACTTGGCACAATATCAGCGGTTACTAGATTGCCAGTGGTTACAATGTTCCAGTTTAGCTAGATTAGGTTAGGGTTCACAACAGACCCTTGGGCCACTATGAGAAAAGCTGACTTTTATGTACTAATACACAGCATTTTCCAAATTTATCAGTCATCAGTACATTGATATATGCATTGTTTCATGATCTTACCTTACTTCCTTCACAGGTAACCTTCTGTCTTCCTCCTACCCATTGTGCTAGATTTTAATTCCTGATCATGACATACACACGGGGTATGTCCTCAACCATTGTAATTCTTAGATCTATTCTGACTGTGGCTCTGGTGCCTGTGGCGCTCAGTATCTGAGTCTGATGGGATTTCCTATGAGGTAAACAGGTGCAGGTCTGGAAAACCACCAGTTGTTACAGTGCTTCTGCAGAAGAGTGCTTTTCAAGTTAGATACCAGTTTATAAATGAACTTTCAGAATGCCACCGACCCATAAATTGGGAACTCTGTGTGCATGCATGCTTAACAGAAGAACCCTTGACTGTTATTAGCTCTGTCTGGAAATTAGATGATTGAAACAGTGGTAAACTATTAAAATAGTAAAGTACTGGTGGGTTGAAATACCAGAGGAAAAGGAGGGGAACAGGTGAATTTAAGCGTGCCACACCTGCAGGTTGATGCAAACCTTATCCTCTTAACAAATCCGTAAAAGTGAGGCTTTGCATGTCTTGAAGAACAAAAAACAAAAAGGAGTTTGGGGCAAGAAAATTCATGGACATGGGCATGTTCAAGTTGCCCAAACAAAACCATATCTAAGAACGAGGAAAAGCAAATTCCGTATTGGGACGGTACAACTCATTCAGAACTATTTGTGTTCTTAATGTATGCCTTACACTGTGCAAGCTCAGTATACAGTCAATAGACAAGATCTTATAGATTACATGTAAACCACACACAGGTATTTATAACAAAATTGTATAAAGAGCACATTACTTTCTGAATCAATCCACATAAAACTGGTGATTATTAATCTAATTTGAACTTAGATTTATATTTTGGTTTGACAATTTATTGAAATTTGGAAATAATAATTACCTATCTTTCCTTGGTCTTCGTTTTTCTTCTTGGATTGACTTCTAAAGGGAATAGAACAATTAAAAAAATCTATATAATATTATGACCTTAACATAATGTAATTGATATAGTATTATAATCTTAATATATAAATACATTTGCTCCTATAAAGTTTAGAAATAAACAAGTGGCTACAATATTTTTAAAATCTAAAGAAATATAATTTACTCAAATTCTACAAATTATGAATGTGTGATTATTTTTACCAGGCCTGGACTGAAATTAATCTTTGCATTTCATATGAAAAAAAGTGTTTACCACCCAGTGACCAGTATACATGAGATTACATAAGGTCTTTCTACCTACAAATGGGGAGGAAATGTCAGAATTTCTAGAAAATCCATCTCACTTCACAAATGCAGTTGTAATTTAGGCAGATTAATTAGGCTGCTTTGATGTCTTGCTCGTATGTCATCTTTGTCTGCAGGTAAAGTAGATGGGTGGATGGTGAGAACAGGTGCAACAGTTCACAAAAGAATGAAATGTGACTTCACTAGCCTATAGCAGCCCATTTATGGCATAAAGGTAGTAGCATAGAAATAGATGTTCATTTCCAAAATGTTTTCATAGTTGAGAACTTTATGTATCAAGGCATATATTAGAATATGTAGGTATAGATGCAATTAGATATATTTTAATCAGCACTTCAATTTGAACACTCACAAAATGATACTACGTTTTGCCTTACATACTAAGCAATACTATCTTTTGCACTGTAACATTAGTAATGTGTATTTACATGTTGCAAGAGCAAATACGTCTTTTGCGCTAAGAAAGCAAATAACCAAACTCACCTTGAACAAGCTGAAGATATTATAATTACAGAAACCCTAGTGCACATGTCAAGTTGGCCGGCACCGTAAAAGTGCAAGATAATAAAAATGGCAATTAATAATGGTTTGTAAGTATTGAGGGTTTTAGACGCACTGAATTGTTTTTTCCTCGTGATACATCATTTGTAATACACTAAAATGTTGGATGAGTCAAACAGTTCGTAGTTTCTTTGATTCTTATTTGTTGGTATTTTAGTGGGTGGATGAGGTAGAAGTGAATACTTAAATGGGAGTAGACCATTCAAGAAATAACAGTGTAAGGGGCAGGACACCAATTACATCCCTGTCCTCCTTCCCATTTCCTATTACTTCACATACTTGACCTCACGCCTTAGGCTTGGAGGTGCTTACAAATAATTATATTACCAGCGTAGGTACAATGGCCTCTAGCAGTCAGTTAATGATCCCTGGGACCAGGGTGGTGTTTGCTGTGTTTGTTGCTGTTTCAGTATGTCAGAGGTCCTGCCTCCTTGATACATTACCTGAAAAAAAAGTCTGTCTTTTCTTGGTAACAATTTTCTGTAATCTAAAGTATAGTTAAATTATGGCATAATGTTGAGTGACAGCGATCCTCTTCATATAACCAAGAATTAAATAACGTTCTGCCCTTGCATTCTCGAGCTGAGAGGACCCCTTTTTATTCTGGATCAGCATTTCCTTCTGGGAGGTGTATATAAGGTGTATATAAGTTGGTTTTCAGTTATAGGAATTTTTAGAAGAGAAAAATACTGTTCAGGTTTATTTCTTGGCTGTGCTAGAATATTCTAATGAAATATAATTCGATAATATTTTTCCAAAAATTATTTAAGATGGCTTATAAGAGAAGCAATTATATAATCAAAATAAGAAAACAGAAGTTATCAATGAGAAATGAAGAGGACAAAAATATGTTAAGATGGAGTCTCAGGTCTGTCTCTTAGTTTCCTAGCCGTTAAGGTCAAAAGGGAAGCATGAAACTTGCATTCTTTATCATGAAGAAGGAAGCACTGAATTTCACAGGATATGATTTAACATAAATTTTATCCCACGGGACTTTATATTAAGGGTATTTATTGCTAAGACAAATGATGCTTTCGATTATGGTTTTGAAATTACAAATTACTAACTTGAAATGGAAATAAAGAAGCAAATGTCCAAAGGCAGTTTCTTATGGAACTGGAGTAAAGAAGAGGGAGAGACAAGGAGACAAACTTGACTCAAGGAGGAGATATTCCTGTGGGTATTTCCTGAGGAGGCCTTTGAGAAAACAGATGTTTAGCTCAAAGACTTGGAATAATCAGCTGCATTACACTCCCTCCCCTTCTCACCTGACATAAATAAGTTTTATGACAAAACTTTAAAATTCACATTCATTCTATCATGGTGGATGCAGTCTTAACATTCTGTTTGGAAATACACTATTTATTTAGAGGTCTTCACAAGAATGAAGAAAGTAGCCAAAACATAGGAAAAAAAAAAAAAATCTCGGAATGGCCAAAATACCTGTTGCCGTAGTTCAGGGAAGGTACTGGAGAAAATAATAAAACTGAGTTCAGTTACTCCTTTTTCTGAGGAAAACTGTTGGGCTTGAGTCATTTTTGCTAATGACCGCCCAACTTCTGAGTGTTGCAGCGGCCTCCTGTACCACAGGGTGTGCGTGCCCAGGTAACGCTCTCTCCTCTGTGTCATGCTTCCGAGGCTTGACTTTAGGACATGACGTTTCCCAGAGGTAGGAGATTATGAGTGTCACATCACAGAAGAGAGCGGACGTTGACGTTAAGGCAGTGAGAATGACCACAATAAGAAATGACGCCCCAGGAGGAACAAAAGCTGGAACAGACATAACAACTGAAAGCACAGCTGTAGGTCATGGCCAGGTTCAGAGGAACCGTTTCCACAGCCCGGCAGCCCTCCTGAGAGCCTGTCCTACAGGGGTGTGTTACTTAATAAATAGTTTTCTAGTTCCAGCAACAGGGGGGCTGTAGCAGTCTACAGGGGAGAGTCAGACAACATGAAAGAAGGGAAATAAGTATTTACAAATGCTCTGAAAAAGAAGAAAAATGAAGCAGAGCCAGGGGACACAGAGAGACAGGGTGCTGCCTGGGACACAGTGGTCAGGAGAAGCATAGATCCAGATAAAGTGCAAACATTTTTGCTCACAACAGTGACCTGAGGGTATTAAGAAAACGTTTAAAATGTGCAACATAATATATTTTGGAAAAATTTTCATGAAAACCACTTAAAATTATAGAAAGTGTTTTGATGGGTAAAGGAAGCAGGGCCTTACGTCATAGCTGTAAATTTCACTTACGTGTAGCACCCCGAATCTTGGTAAAGGCCAGATAAATATGAGCATACGTTGTGTTTTCGCTTATAATAAGAAACTAGTTTTCTGTATTTTTTGTTTGTTTGTTTTTTTACTGAAGCTACAGATTTCAAGACTCAGGGTTATGAAAAGGATTCCAATTACTAAGAACTCAAGATACATTAAAATACTTTATATTCACTTAAAAAAATAGTAGTTCAATGACCAAGTAAGCTTTTGGGGGGCAAGGGCTCATTTGTGAGGTTCAGAATTTGCTTCCTAATTCTCAGTGACTGGTTAGTTGAGAATAAACAGTCCTTATTTCAAAGTCTCATATAATTTCTCATATCGGGAACTATCTGTCGTCGAAGGCACAGCAATCAATCGTCATTTCAGCTGCGGTTAATAAAGGTCATTGAGCATCATTTACTACTTATAGTCAGGGTCAATAGGAAATGCTTGGTACTTTCTCTGCTGTCCAGCCTTGGAAGGAGTCTGGACTTCATGCTGAGGGAGTTGCTGAGCTATTAAAGGGTCCATCAAGCGAGGAACACGATCAGATTTACGGTTTAGATACATTTTCTGTTATAGCTGGAGAGGCTGGATTAGAAGCACTAAGGTGGGGCCTGAAGCATTCGGGTGGGGAATGATAATGGTCTGGAACAGGGCAGTGTCTGTGAGGAGAGAGGAGGGAGATGAAGGACAGCGAGGCTCTGCTGGTGAAGCCACACTTTAGAGTGATGAATTAGATGTCAGGTATGAGAGAGAGGGCCAGATCCCGGACAACGCCCAGGTTCTTGGCTTAGGTAACCAAGCAGATGATGGTAGCATTCAGGGAGACAGCACCATGAGAGGAAGGGCAGGCTGGCAGGGGTGAGGCCAAGGGGCTCTCATGCTGCACAGGCGAGGGAGGGGAGTCCCAGAGTCAGAAGACCTCAGCACAGTAACGACCCTGAGAGCTAAGTGCCGGACCTGTGTCTCGATGTCCTGATCTGTGAGGTGCCGGTGCCCCCTTAGGGGCTGTTTCTAGGATTAGGTATCACAGTGTATGAGAACACACCTCAGTCCAGGCCTGGAATTCAAAAGGTGCTCAATAAACATCTCCTTCTTCCCGTTCCTTCCCTTTCTTCCACTTTTACCATAAGTCACCTATGTACCTATGGTCCCTCTTTGGAGAGAGCCTGCTATGATGTACTTCCCCTTCTGGGTTACTATTTGCATATCAGTTTAGACTAATGGACCAGCAGAAAAAAACTGCCAAGAGGACATGGCAGGCACAGGACTGTGGGAGAGGCCTGGACAGTGAGGAAGAGGGGCCGGAGGACAGCAGATACCCAGATCCTCAGCCCGGGACTGGACAAGGAAGCGTGAGCTGAGCCACGTCTCCCTTCCCGCTGGACAGGACTAACGCTTAGTGTGGTCAGTTTTGTGGCTGCTATGGCTCCTCCTCTGACAATAAGAGTGAGTCACTTACATGTAGCAGATAATAGTATGTGCAGTCTTCAGGGTTATTTAACGTTTTGGGTTTCCGGGGCCGTCTTGGGGGTCTCAGTATTTTTGGCTCTTCTCCTTTAGAGATCCCTACAAGAAAGGTGATCATAAACAGATATTCAATTACAGACCATTATCAAGCAACGTTTTCCTTTTGGGGTAAATAAAAAATTACATACATACCACTGGGGCTAAAGCTGGGAGAAAGAGGCAATACCTTTGTTCCCCAAACCAACTCTTATCCTATTCCTCACCATGTGCTTCCTTCCGATTAGCTGGTGATATAGGACTTTGAGAAGTAAGGGAGAGAGGAGGAGGGGAAGAACGAAGAAATGCATAGTTTGGTAATGTGGAATACAGTACTGCATGCAGTTCGGAGGGTGAATAGGGAGAGACAAAGCTGCCAGACAATCTTTAAAAAGGGGTATTATGCCCACAGAATCTCACCGTCCCCGCCTCCCCCTACCGCCAGCCTTACTTACACAGTGGCGACCCAGCCTGATGTTCGCTTTAAAGTACCACCTCAGGTTATGGCTCAAACAGAGACATTCGTAGGCTTGACTCTTTTCCTAAAAGCCTAATCTAATCTTTTGCCAAATTTAGAACTCCACACTATTAGAATTTTCCGATCTGACTTTAAAAACCTTGACCAAGAAAGAATCAAGTTTGTCATCTTTTTCTGCCCTTTTCGTCAACATAGCCGAGTTCTCAAAGCTGCAGCCACATCATCACAGCTTGTGATGATCTGCCGTGGTGTCGTCAGTGTTCATTACAAGTGGCTTTATATTTATAGAGCTAATAGGCTTCTTGTGAAATATTTCTGTCTATGTTTTATGATTCTTGATACCCCATGCCCTGACCGCATTTGTGTAGGTCATCTGTTCCAGTGCTGGTTATTAAACAGCTTCTATTGGCTCTCGCAAAGTATTATCATTTTAGAATGTATTGCTCGTATCCACTTATATTACTGATTTGAATCTGAGTGGAAAGAAACATAAAAATATAGTGTCAAGTTATTATGTTTTTAGAAACACGAAAATGATCTTAACTTGCCTTTCAATGTTATTTAAAGTCTGGATGAAAAGATCAGAACATTACTATTGTAATAAAAATTAATTAAATTGAAGATGACAAAGAATCTGAGTAAATGCCAGGAGAGTGAAAAACTAGTCAGATTCTGGGAAGAAAGGAGATCTTGCTCTTGTCTCCATTTTTCTCATCAAACTTTCCCCATTCAATCTCATTTCTATTCCCAAGACTCTATTGAAACTGTCTTTGAGAAGGTCAAGGTCACTTTATCGACAAATCCAAAGGCCCTTTATCTGTCCTTATTATCTCTGACTTCTTCATCATTTAACAGTATCGACCACTGAGGAGGAGGTTTCTGAGGGCAGACACCTTATCTTATTTATCTCTGTATTCCTGGCACGTAAGGATATGCCTGACACATAGTAAATGCTTAATAAAAATTTGCTGAATGAGTAAATAATCCCTTTGCCTCCTGGATCGAATCATCCCTTTCTCAGCTTCTTGCACTTTCCAGTTACTCTATGCTGACTTAACAATGACTACCTCAGGTTTGACCCTCTCTTCCCTCCCTGCCACCCCAGAGCCCCTGCCCTAATTTCTCATTGAACATTTCTATCTCAAACTTTCAAAGGAACCAGTGGTCACCTTTCTTCTCCATCTAGAAATCTGTATACCACAGCCTCAGTGGCACCATTATTCCTGTCCCCGGATTCAAAATATTGATGTCACATTGTCTTATCCCTCTTCTTCATTTCCTACAAATGGACAAGCGACTGATGTCAATACTTTAATGGTATTTCAGGAAGAAAAATCTGGTTTTCTTTTGTAGGAAGTTTCATTAAAAAAAAATTATGATGCTTCCCTCCCCTTCTTCATTGAGCCTAAACTTCTAAATCCAGATGACTTAAAATTTCAGCAGTTTCGATTTTATCTTCCACTCTCCCGCTACCCCAAATTAATCATCTCCTCCGATCACCCTGTTACCTCATTGGAACTTGATATACCATGTTTATAACTGTACCTTTGCTCACTCTCAGCTCATAGAAAGGCTGCCATAGTCTCACTGAAATCTTAAGCATCCTTCAATGCTTGTCTCCACTCTTCACTCTTCCACAAAGTTTTTCCCTGAGTATTCAGTGATCTCCCTCTCATGTAAACACCAATAGTACTCATAGTCTGTACAAGTCATTTAACATGTGTTATGGGCTAAATTATGTTTCCACAAAACTCACATGTTGAAGTCCCAACCCCCAGTACTTCAGAATATGACTGTATTTGGAGAAAGGGTCTTTAAAGGGAGGTCTTTAGAGTGGGTCCTAATCCAATATGATTGGTGTCCTTATGAGAGATTAGGACACAGACTTACACAGATAAAGATGATGTAAAGACACAGGGAGAAGATGGTCATCTACAAGCCAAAGAGAGCCCTCAGAAGAAACCAACCTTGCCAACACCTTGATCTTGAACGTCCAGCCTCCAGAACAGTGAGGAAACAAATTTCTGTTGTTTAAGCCACCAGGTCTGTGAAACTTTGTTACAGCAGCTCTAGCAAAATAATATAGAACTTAACTATTTTTACCTGTGATTCGTTTTTTTAAATAATGGGACCTTATGTTTTTGGATGGTAGCGGTCATGACGTAGGTTTTGATGCCCTCCTGCCTTGTCACTAGTGATCTGTATATGGTAGGTGTTTAGAGATAGGAGGTTTGATTGATTCCATTTTAGCTTATAGACACAGTGCTAAGAGTAGATACTCAATAGACTTTTGTTAACTGGATCATAGATATAAAAATAAATAAATTCCTGATGCTTTAAAGAAAAATGTTAATAAAAGAACCAACAAAATTCTTGAAGGAGAACCCGGAAGACTTTGTGAACGGTCTAAGGGTATAAATATCTTAACCCAAACTCAGAAGTCATAAAAAAAGTAGACATATTTGCCCATTAAAAAACTGATAAAAACTCTAATATGACAACAAAATCAAAAGACATGTGATAGATGTGAAAAACTACATTTACAGCACAGAAGACAAATAAAGGGTAGGTATTTCTAATATGTACAGGTGCTAGCAAATGACTAAAAAAATATAGACCAACAGAAAAATGGGCAAAAGATATAAACAGGAAATTGAAGATAAGCAAATCTAAAAAACCAACAATAATGGAAGGCACCTGAGCTTGCTAGCAGACGAGAAAATATAAATTAAAATAACAATGGAATATCATTTTACTTTAGACATATTAGCAAAGATTAAAAAGGTTAACATTGCTGGACAAGATGTCAGAAAAAGTGTATTCTCACAAATTGTTAAAGGAAATGTCAATTGTTAGGGTCTTTTAGGAAAGCAATCTATCAAAAAAAGTCTTTCAACTCAATAACTCCACCCCTGGGGACTTAGCCTATATAATTAAAATCTTCGTATACAAAGACATTTTCAAAGATGTATACCGCAACATTTTTATAGTGGCAAACAATTTAAAAAGTGAATATGTAACAATAGGAAAAAGGTTATATAAATTATTGCGATCTAAACGTAGAATATTACATAGCTAGTAAACAGAATGAATCATAGCTACTCCAGTTGATGTGCAAGGTTTCCTGCTAAGGTACTGAGGGAGAAAAGCAAAGTAAATGTTTATATTACGATTCTATTCATATAAAAGAATGACAACAATCTCTATGTCTGTATGTGTGTATAAGTACATATATGCATGTCAGCGAAAAGTATTAAGAATACAAGTTTTATAATAAGGGCTCCCTTAAGGGGGAGTAGTGTGGGTTGGGGAGGGAGAATAAGAAGGTGAGTGAAAGGAAACAGAAAAAAAGAGAAAATGAAAACATGTTGCATTAAAAAGAATCCTGGAATGTATGGTATGGTCGCATTTATGCAAAATTATAAATATGCATGTGGGTATGTGGATATTATAGAGATGAAAATGTCAAAATGTAATGAGCTTTCAGAATTTCTGTTTAGTTCTTGTATTTTTTAGAATCTGCTTTTGTGTTCGTTCATTGACTTTTTTCCTTTACCGGGACAATCTGAAGCACAGGGCTGAATATTCTTAGCTGAGTATTCTTAAAGGGTATCTCACTTAAGATACTACCATGCAAAGTGGGCAGTCAGCAAGTGAAAATTATTGATGAATATATTCAACAGGGTCTGATTGCTTAGATTAAATTCCCCGGACTATTTTGTATTTTTGAAGAACAAAAAAGAGCCTTTCCATGAGCCTATCTGCATACAAATCTTTTCAGAAAGGCATAAGTTTATTTTGCCCTCTAAATTTCTGTTACTTTAGGGAGTACAAAGACTGTCTGCTAACATCAATCTAACCCCTTAATTACAAAAGTGACATACACATTTATAATCACAAATGATCAGCAGCGTATCAATGTTGGCACTAGCAAAATTAGGTTTGTGACTATTTTGTGTGATGTGCATGATAAATATTAGCTGGTAAAGGTTATTGTTATATTAAATAGCCAGAAGGTAAATATTTGTTTATATTCTAGTTCTGGTAATGATTTCATTAATTTATCAGGAATGAACATTTTTTTAAAATATGGAATGGACAAACATCAACATTTTGCATCCAGAAGAGAGATTTAAAACTCATTGTTAATATTCACTTTAGAAAATTAAATCTCAGTATTTTATTTTAATGATAATTATGCTATTTTACTTAAGTATATATGCAGAGTATAATTTGCATAAGTATCACATGTCTAAATCAGATATTAACAGACCAGAAATGCACTTAGAATATTATAATTTCTTTAAGAAATCAGTTTTTTAGATTTTGCAAATTTCTATTACTCTTGACGGTCTGTGAACTTTAAGCAATACAATGACTTACAGAAAATCTTAGAAGGAAGGCGTATTCATTGCTGCACGTCCAAGGCAGGATTCACCCTAGTCAAGGTTGCAACCTGCCTTCTGGAAGCTGCTTCTGCCTTTCACCTCATCTGCCCTCCAGCCAGGCTCATCATTCTTGAAGAGAACGGGATACAGGTTCTGAGCTTGTGGGGGGCTGTTCAGTTTGCATTGCTCTTCTCTGCCTTGCACTGCTTCCTGCTGGGCTTCTGGAGGTATTTTCATTTCTCGTGGTTGCCCTGGATTTGACCACTAGCTTTTCCCTACTCTGTGGGCTATCTGTATTCTTTTGAGTCTATCTGAGGAGAAGAGTCGTAAGGCAGGTGCTTCTTCAGCTCTGAGTGTCCTTAATACTTCAGTATGCCTCACTGCTCGGTGGGATTCCAGGGATGCCTCTGACCTTCTCAACAGGCAGCTTACCAGCCCCGCCCCCACTCGGCACTGCTCAAACAATTCCTTTGGCTCTTTTCTACCAACTGACCACTGATGCCCAACTGCCAGTTTACACACCTGTTCTTATCCTTTGTAGGTCATGGGCTTTAAGCTTTTTGCCACCCTCTAATTTGCGTACGTCGCACTAATATCCAGAACCTTGAAAACTTGAGCATTTAATTTTTTACTTACACTCTTAGATTTAGGTGAGCTGCTTTCCCCAGCCTGCTTCTCATGTCTCTTCAGTCACCGGAGAAACAGAGGACAATTAGGCAGCTCTTTTTGTCGGGGCAACTAACAGACATGACCTCTGGACTATCACTGGTCTCTCCAACATGATCACAACACATTTTCCTTTATCTCCATTGGGCGGAGGTCATAGGTTAGAGTGCTCGAAGGTGAATTAATTTTGTTCTAGCCCCTGGCATTAGGTTACACCCTTATTCCCAGCCATCTTGCATTCATGAGCACAGTCATCAGAGGAGGGCACCCTAGCTGAGGCAGGTGAGAGAGCACACAGAGACGATGATGGTGTCTGGAGAGTGCCATTTTTGTTGGGTGTGATGCTGACGTGCATATGACTGTCCACGGGACCAAGGATAGAGTCAAACATCAAAAATATATACTTACTTGTCTGGAGAATAAGGAAACCCAAGGGTGGCATTTTAGTCCCCCTAATTAACTCTTGGTTATTTTTCAAGATTATATTGATGTTAATCTGTTTGAAAAATATTTGGATAGACAGCTTGAGGTGAACAGCTACGTTAATTTTTCCCAAAGAGCCTAATTTAAAAAAATTATTTCTTGACTCTTCATAGTCATTTTCTCAGATTGGCCTTTTACAAACACAGAATAGAAGAACATTACTTGGTTTTAAACAAGCAACATTTAGTTTTTTCTTGCCCTCTGCTCATACTTTATAACACACAGACAGGTGACTCCCATCAAAGAGAAGTGAAATAGTTCAGTATTTTAAAAAGCCATTATTCCATATTAGGGCATGTCTGACCACAAGCGTGGCTGGAGGGGATGCCAAGAAAGCTTTAAGGAGTCAAGACAGCTGACAGTAAAGATGACATACCTGGAGATGATACTCTAGTCTCATCACACATGGCTGTGTATCAAGCTGTAATAACATTATTCAGATTCTTGATTTTGTACAGACATGGACTCTGAGGGTCCAAGTCAGCAAAGGATGGAGAGTGTCTGCTCTACTGTTGACTGGGAACCTTGTTCTTGTTCAACCAGCCACTGGGCTTTTCTACAGCTCTCTACATAGCTGCTCTTGTTAATGAACCATCTCACATGAGGGAAGATTAAGCCGATTTATTCACAGTATTCCAATTCCAATTCTGCTATATTTTATCCTGTAGTTAGATTAGTTAGCAGTTTGCCAAGGTTATTCTTTAAAAAATGAATTTTAAACGCTGTTAATATTCCACATACGAATGTGTCATTAGTTATTAATCATTTTCTTAGTGTCTAATTTTGCTTTTTGCCACATACATAAATTTTTCTTTTTCGGTTCTGAATTTTTCCTTAGGCTACATTCTCAAAAGTGAGTTTACTGCGTCAATGACATAAATGATTTCGATGCTCTTTTTACATATTGCCAAGTCACTTTTGCAAATGTCAACTCTTTACAGTCTCACCATTACTGTTTGAGAATAATTAGCACATTCGCATCACTATTATTTTTTCATCCTTGCCATTTTGATAAGTAAAAAACTGTAACTGGTTTTAATTGTATTTTTTTATTTCTAAGATGATCATATTTGTGCTCGTTTGCTATTTGTGTTTATTCTTCTATAAATTGTCTGTGCTCACTTTTCCACTGGGGGCGTTAATGTTTTTCCTAATAATTTATAAGAGCTCTTCATATATTACATATGTTAACCCTTTTTCCATTTGTTCTAAATATTTTATCCAGTGTATCTTTAGCACTTTAACTTTTAATGATATATTCTAATCTCTAGAAAGTTGTAATGTTTATGCAGTCCAAATCCATCACAATTTTTCTTTGTGATGCTTTTATTACTTCTTGTGCATTGTCCTTTCCTAAGCAGGGATTGTGAAATACGCTGTTCGTATCATCTGGTTTCTTTATTTCTTAAATTTAAATTATTAATATATCTGTGAAATATTTGGGTACTCAACAGAAGGTAGGACAACCTTACTTCTCTCCAAATCAGAAAAAATTTTAAGCATTATCCATTCATTTCTTATTGCTTTGCTGTGTATCTTTTTGTGACAGGTTTTCAGGAATATCCGGGTCAATTTTGGGGCTAGCTATTCTGCTCCATTAATCTGTGGTTGATTTTTATAACAGAGGCATATGGTTTTAATTATTATAGCTTTATATTATTTTCTTTATTATCTAATAAGAAAAGTTCTCATTTATAATTATTTTTTTCCTGAAATTTACAAATAATCTTTAGGGTCATTTTCTTAAGCTCTAAAGAAAATCTCATAGAGATTGAATGCAATTTTTTTAAACCTAGAAACTAATTTTAGAATAGTTATTTTTACAGTATCTTATCTTCCAACTCAGAAACACACTGTGTCATTCCATTATGCATCTCTTCTTTTTTGTCTTTTTATGGTTTTCTTGCAAGCTTTATTTCAATGTATTAAAACATTTTTTTTTTGCTGTTATTTCTAATGAACTCTTTTTCCATTATAAATTTTTATAGGAAAGATCATCTATATACCTACATAACCTTGCTGAATTCTATTGCTTGTACCGATCATTATTTTGGCTCAGTCTTTGCATTTTTAAGGTCAAAATTCATGTTGTTTACTAATACTCCTACAATCCTATGCTCTCTTTTTTGATAGTTATGATTTTTAGAAATTAACTTAGGAAGATAAGAGTTCATCAGAGGTATGTTGGGTGGGAGGCAATATAACTTCTGAATTCTTTTCACTTTCTACTCTTAATGAAATAATATTCCTATAAAATATATGACCCAACATCATTCGAGCTTCATAGCTTTCATATGATCATAAGTATGTTTACAGATACATGTGGAAATAACTTTTTGGACAGTTTGCAAAATGCATTTTTAGGTGCCAGTGTTGAGTGGTAAAATGATAGGCATACCAAAAAATAAAGCAGATCAAATCTGAACTACAATAACTGAAAATCCTAGGGTTATTGCATGAATCTAAGTGCCATAAATATTTAGAAATAAAGAGAAAATTGCTAATTTTTCCTGAATTGCTAATTTATTCTGAAAGCAACATAAAAGCATTTTCATTATATCTTCTGTACTTGTGCCTGGCAAAGGACGGCTTTGTTTAGTGCTGAATTTACTGATGATGTTATGTCAATGAAGCATGGGAATTATAATAGTGTCCTTATTTGTTGTTCTTACAATCTATTAAATATTGCAGCCTGTTGGATAGTAACAGCTTCTTTGTAAAAAAGAGAAGGGAACACGCTTTTGTGTTACCAGGGTTAATTTGTCCTATGATTAATCTCTTTCTTCTCTTTACGATGGTCAGCACAAACTGCCAGATGTACCATAATTAAGAAGAAAAACATAACCAAAAAAGATCACTCTGCACACCACTCAGGGAAAAAATAATGCATTGTCGTAGTATACTTATGAACATAACAGCATGTATTAGGATCTATGACCAAATGGCCATGCTCTAGTTATATATCGTCTAGACTGTATTTTTCTCAATGAAAATGGAGGTGCAGTTAGTTTATATCAGTTTCAATTCATAACAATTATTATCAAAACAAAGATATACAATAAGTTGTTCATGTACTTACCTTATTTTATTTTAAAATTTCATAATTAGCTCCTCAGTTTTCATTTGGACATTATTTCACTCTTGGTACTTTTGCACATTTAAACATGTCTCACAGAAAGAGAAACCTTATAAAATAAGGTTACGGCTTGTTAAAATTTGCAAAAGTTAACTACCCTCATTTATTATCCATGTTTTCTAGGGCTCTCTTCAGAGCAGGTAAGAAGCTTTTCCAGGCCACTTTACATAATCTAGCTAAGGCTTATGGAGTTCTTACAACAGAGTTGGATGTAGCAATTATTTGAAGATGACTGCAGACTTTTGAGAAGCATGAGTTTGTGAAAATTTCAGGTGAATCTTAGACTTATTTTAATGAAAGAATTATTTGTAAATGAGCTTGATTTTGGCTTTCCAAAAGAAATTTTCCATGGAGAAGTAGGGTATATCATGAAGGACAGAACCGCAGGGGTGGCCTGTTCGACCCATGCTAACAGCTTTCACAGTGTTATTAGCCCATATCTGCTTCTGTAGGTGAGGGCAGCTATTTGCACTGCTGGGTTCCAAATTCAGTGGTTAGCAATTCTGATGCCCCTTATAAAAAGACAGGACTTCCATATATTATAAGAACTTATTCTCTGACCACAGGGAGTTTTAAAGCAGACAATATATGAAAATAAAAGAACATTTAAAAAATGTAATGTTAACATTTTTTGTTTTAATAAAAACCAAACTTTCCAATCTTCTCTCCACCTCCACTATACTTTGCTCCACTATAAGTCTCAGAGGAAATTAAGCAGCTTTCTAGTCAGTTAATAAGCAGTTATTGAATGTTTACTACGTGATGAATAAATGTTAGGGTAACAAAAAATGAATATATAGTATATGACATGGTCCTGGTTTGCAAAGGGTTGAAAATCTACTTAAGAAAGACAAAACTAATTCGTATGAAGTAACTTTGAGGATAAGTAAATGCAGACTATGGTACTGATAATCTACTCTCTTCAACAAGTGTGCATTTGAATACCTGTGTGACGTTTGTGATACCTGTAGGTGTATAAAGATAATGGAGAAAATCACTATAACTAGAGGAATAAGGAATGGGTGGTGGAAATTCTTGGTTTAAATGTGGCCAAGAGATTGGCAAATCTAAACTGTTTTATAAAGAAAACCAGAGTCTGAAAATTTAAGATAGAGTTTGCCTATCCTGAGATGAAAGAAACACATTCAAAGATATGATAATGGACATAGAACCATTTCAGAAATTAAATACTGACCAGGCAATATCTGGCTCAATTTGCAAGCTCAGTTTGACTTATTTGACCTGTATTTTAGCATAAACTTTTATAAACTATTCAAGAAATTTTAAAAAACCAGTTGCATAGCATTAAAATATATGAATATAGACTATATCCAATGATAAAGACTAGTAAATATTGGGGGTGATTCTCCTCCCAAACAGCATAATTATTATTTGTATCTAGTCTAATATTTAAAAGTCTCTGTGGAATTTAGCAAATAATTATTAAGGTGTAAGAAAGTGAAGGGATATTTTATAGTTCTCTTCTTACTGGCTCTGTCAGCATCATCTGTACATCTCAAAAACCCTCTTCCTGTGGCTTCCTGGTGTTCTTCCCAACTCTTTGGTTGTTGTTCCCCTTTGCTGGTTCTTTTCTACCTGACTTGTACATGTCCAAACTCTAGGTTCTCTTCCTGAATGATCTCTACTTTTACATGGCTTCAGTTGCCAATGCACATGGCCACCTGCCTACTTAGCAGGTTGTCAACGAACTGTTGTTGATTGAAACTGCTTCCCTTCTCAGCCATCACTTCGTCCAAACCACTACCATCTCTAGCTGGCCTTCTGTGTTTCCTTTTATGTCATTAAATTCCGTTCATACAATGCAATCGGAATGATCTTTCAAAAATGCAGCTGTCTATAGCGGGGTTGTATTTTCACAGTGTACAACAATTCAGATGTATGAAAATGTAAGTTGATTTTCCTAAAGCTAGACTTAATTCCCACCTCTTGGTGCTCATTCCTATTTTCTAGCATTACATTATTTTCAATGAACTCTAGTTAAACTCAGTTGCTTTCAATTTCCTTAGTCTTCTGAGTAAACTTCGTCATTTTAGGTTTCTGACCCTCCTCTCTTTCTGCCCGGTTACATCTAAATTGGGGGTGGGGGTGGGAGGCTTTTGCAGCCTCAAGGTGTTAATGGAGATAGATCATCTGCCCTATAGCTATTCCTGGCTTTTTGTCAGCATTTGCCCAGAGTAAATGCATTATCTAGTCTCTGGTCCTTGGCATCTGCTACGTCTTCCAATGCCCTCTCTTTATCCCTACAAGTCCCTCCAGATCCCTCTGTCTCTTCAGGCCACTTCAGGCCCTCTCTCTCAGGAGCTTCCTCTGCTATTCTCGGGATGTGGGACAATTTAGATGTTTGCCAATTTAGCCTTGTGCAAGTGTAGCAGAATATGTAACCTTCCTACACTTGCATAGAACAAAAAGTTCTCCCCCTAAACCTGAAGAGTTAAAAAAAGTCACTGAATTATAATCCTTTCCATATAAGCTAAAAATTGGTTTCTGATATTCTTTTAAGTTCACTAAAAGATTAGCAGATTGAAACATAAAATAAACTAATTTGATTATCTAGTAAGAGTCTGCTGTTTTTAGGACTATTGAAGGTCCCTATTGTTTACTATTTTAATTTTTTATAATGTAACCGAATAAATGTTTAAAATAAGTGATGAAATTAGCACAGTTTAAAAACACAGATTTGCATAGATTATAGACAATAGCTTTTGTTCGTGTCGCAGGATTAAAGCTAATTAGATATATGTAATATATTATATTCATAAATATATTATATGAATAATATATTATTCAACCATGAGAAAGAAGAAAGTGCTGTCATCTATGACAACATGGATGAACCTGGAAGACATTATACTGAGTGAGATAAGCCAGACACAGAAAGAAAAAACTGCATGGTCTCTATATGTGGAACCTAAAAAATCAAATACATAGAAGCAGAGAATAGGACAGTGGTTACTGGGGGCCGGGTGGGGTGGATATGAGATGTTGGTCACAAGGTAAAAAGCTGCAGTTAGAGAGGATGGATAAGTCTAGAGATCTATACAGTATGATGACGCTACTTAATAATCCTGTACTGAATACTGGACATTTGCTAACCGAGTAGATACAGACGCTCTCATCACATACGCACAAAAGGGTAACTATGTGAGTGGAAATCTTAATCAACTTGACTGCAGTGTGTGTGCTAAACACACTGTGTGTGTCTAAATCAGAGCATCGTGTTGTACACCTTAAATCTATATTCATTTTCATTAAACACGCACACAAGTCCCTGAGATGTTCAAAGGCACAAGTCAGAGCAAAACCTCGGCAGCCCCCACTCTCTCCCTGAAACGCCGCTGTCTCCCACACTCCCCTTTCCCACTGAGGACGGAGCTGAGCTGCCCATGCCGGGGGCACTGCCTGGCTGCCCTTGTTTGCCCTACGTGACCAGCACCTCACTGCCCACATTCACCACAGCTGCCACACGCACGAGCTAGAGGGAGGCTGAAGACCCTGTCGTCTGGGGCACGGGTCAACGGTGGCAGTTGAACTAATGGGCCCCTGGGCTCTGACTTGTTAAATTGCTTCTTCAGGGCCTGAAAGCAGCAGAAGTGGAGAGGGCCAAAGAGCCTCTTTGAGGGCAGCCTTTTAAAAAATTTTCCTTATAAAAGCTTTGTTCCATTTTCCACTTGAAAACAGTACAGCAGAATAATTGATTAAAACATTAAGGTATTTCTCCTTCCTCCCATATCAGGCAAATAGCCATGCTCATCTTACTACTTTCCTGCCCAAGATATTTTTTTTTTGCAGAAGCTGCATGAGGTTAGCAGCTCTTCCTGTCTTTGGTTAAGAGGTAGATTCATTGCGGAAGTGGTGCTGGGTGTCTTGGAAGGGACGCAGAGAGAGCGAAGGGCCTCTGAGAAACAGGGAGAATGAGCCAAGGAAAATAAACTCAGATTCTCCCAGACTGAGGCCAGCAGAGCTGTCAATGGCCGCCCCTGGGGTAGGTTATAAGGCTGCAGACTGGATGGAGCATGTGTGGAACAGGTGAGACTCCCAGCTTGCCTGTTTCTGGGTGCCTCCTGGGGGCATAGAAGACTTGACGGGATCATGAGGCCAGTGAAGAGAGGGATGTCGCAACAGTAACTGTGTGGACAAATGACCAGTCACCGCAGGCTCTACCTGACCCTTTGGTGGGTGTCTAAGGCCTGAGGGCCTTTGCACAGCCCTGGGGAGGGGGAGGCTGGATCGTTACTGAGTCCGAAATCCCCACCAGTTTAATGAAATAGGGGCAGAGTGTGACTTAGGTTGATTAGAAGGAAACTTAATAATGCATCTGGGTTTGCACATCTGGATGAAGACTGGCGCTTGCCACATACTATTCCAAGTGGCAGACACTGACAAAAGGAACATATTCTACTTGTTTGCTCCCTCTTATCAACCCTGCCCCACTCCGCCCAGCTCCATCTCTTTCTATTCCCTTCTAGCATCATATGCCAAGTTCTAGTTAAAGGGAATATAAGGGGAAAAAAAGGAAAAGAGGAGAAGAATAAAGTCAGAGAAAGTAGGAGGGATGTGGAACATTCTGGAAAACCGTGTATCTGCTTATAAGAAATGGAATGAAACAAAGGCTCTCTCCAAGACAGTTAGGACACGGTCACCTCAAATTCGCCAGAGAATAAAGGTGGGAAGGTCATAAACAAATAAAGGAAAGTACCTGGCATTGCCTTTCCCGCAGGAAGTTCTAATCCATTGATTTTTACCTGAGAGGCACTGCTGTGAAGAAACTCGTCTATTAATTGGCTTATGAGGATAGACACCCAGATAAAGAGGCTTCAGTTGCTGTGACAAAATCATTTCATTCAGTTTTTTCTGCAAAATGAAATATTCTTCAGATAACTTCGATATCTAAAAAAAGAAAGTCATGTGTCATATTAAATCAAGGAAAAGAATTCAGAGAGCTCGCAGGTACACTAGGGCCTAATACATTCCTGATCAGTGGTCCCTGGGACTCTGGTGAACTTCTCCAGGCACCACTCGATCCCTTACCGAAGCCTGATAAAGTCCTCACTTGCCCAAACCCCCTCCCTGAGCTACTTGCCTGTCTCACATTTTCCACTTAAAATTGCCAACCACGTCCCGCTACAGGAATTGTTCTATCCTGATCAACTCCTGGGGTTCCGGGGGGTCTGGCTTGTGACCATGCTGCTGATGGATTAAGTTCCACCTTTCCTTTCCAGTATTCTCAGACTGATGTTAGGGCCACTCACTTCCGGTTCCTCTCTTTCCACCCCGGTCCCTCTGCCTCTGTCTTGTCCGTCAATGTGGCTATCCCGCTAGGTTGAATATGGGGATCCTACTTCTCTGCCTCTGGTTTTGTCCCTGGGGTGGACTGGGTCCACTCCCATGGCATGATCAGCCAGCTCCAAGTACTTGACGTGGTACTTCCATGTCTCCTCAATGTCTGTCTCTGGTGCCGAGCAGGTCAGGGTTCTAGTTCCCGACTTGGACATTAGGGTGAGCAAATTTATGCACCAAGAGAATGAAGGACCACATGTATATTAAACTCACCATTTCCCTGTGCTTAAAAAAAAAAATGGAATGGGAAGGGGCTAGGTAAATTAATCAATGACATATCTCTACTAACATCTAGAAGCTGGAGATGTTTGGGTCACATCTCTGAATGCTCAGGGGGTGTCCAAAGGCAAATACTGTGTTTTCTCATAGGCTCACCCACCATCAGACAAAAAAGCAGAGTTTAGGGATTTAGGAGTATTAGCTGATTTTTCTTTGAACTAACCGTTATGCCATTTCTTCTATAATTTCATATACTATTGACTATCCTGGTAGTTCATATTAATTTCTAATATTTTAGAGGTCATATAGTGAAAATTCTTCACTTTACACAAGAGAAAATAAAGGTGTTGACACATAAAGCAATTTTCTTAAGGTCAAACACCTCGAGAGCAAAAACCAGAATCAGCATTTTTACAGGAGCTGGTCCCTGTGATCTCTCCGTCATACAGTTATTAGCATTCTGTGTGCACCCACAAGAAGCCCTAAAGCCAAATGCTCCCTTCTAGAAACAGCTAAGACATGCCCATTAATGGTACGAGATATTCTCCAAGAGGGAGCTTTTCTTTGTGGCTTTTCTTTGTGGTTCCTATTGTCATGATGTAACATGTAGATTTTCGTCTTCATTGCATGTGTGCCTTAGTATGGCTACACATCTAATTTTTATACCTAAGTATGTCTTCTCAAAACCTGGGGCAAAGAAAGGATAGACTTTAAGGGATTTAGAATACTTTTTTTTTTTACGCTATAATGAAATATCTCAGATACATGGGAACTTGCATTGTCAAATGCCAGAATTTTTGTAAGCTGTTTAAACCAATGACTAGTCTTGCCACACAACATTTCTAGCATATTTTATAGTAGTTTTATCATAGCAAATTGTTTTAAAAATTTATGGCTGTTTGGATAGTATAACCCTTGACACCTTTTACTAAAAGGGTTTGTAGTCTCATAAAAACAGATGGACGATATAGCAGTTATGAATTAATTCTTTGTTTAATTCAGGTTCCGTGTAGTTCCCAGAGATTAGTACTAGTAAAGAAATCTTTTTTTTTTTTTTTACATACCTGTTTTGAAAAAATTGCCAGATCACAGGCTTCTTTTTCTGAAATTGCTTTTGAGTCTCTGTCATTCTTCATCATGATATTACAGGATCCCTCATGTTTTGTAGAATAAAAATACAAATTGTGAGTATTTATTGCTCCTTCTGATGGTGTTGCAACAACATTTGGAGTTTTAAAAGAAGACCTCCGGTCCTTCCTCAGCTGCTGCCTCCTCTTGTAGCCCCGGTATTTGCTCTGAATGAACACTGCTGCTTTATCTTCTCTGTCCTGGGCTTGCGTTGTTGGTTCAACCCGCCTGTCTTTGACTGCCCCGTGCCTCAGGTGGCTTCTCTGCTGGCTGCATATGGATGCATTCTGGGTGACCACAGACGTTTTCTTTTCTTTTTCCTTGCTATTTGCATTTTGATAAACTGACCTTTGACTAAGACAAGGTTGCAAAGTTTTTTTAAAAGAAGGCTGCTTAGTCTCATTCTGAGCTAACCAAAGTCCTGAGTAGCCTGGCCTTTCGGATATGACCTTCCTTTCTAGATATGCTGCTTTCGAGTCTTCAAAATTCCTTTCTTCTGTATAGCTCTGGTAGTAATTCTGGATCACAGTGTCTTCTCTCTCCACTTTGCTTATTTTACTGTTCTCTCCAAGGTCTTCCATATACTTCTGTCTGAGGCTTACTTCTGCCCAAGGGTTCCCCACCAGATATAATTCCTCCTTAGTCTCTTCCCTATACACATTATTCTTTTTTTTCTGAGTTTGATATCCTCTGTTGTTACTTTCGACAGCATTAGGGGCTTCCTCCTCAGCTTTGAAAGTAGAAGTCTTCACTACAGATGTACTCCCTTTATTATTGGGAGCTGAGATGACTGTTTCATTAGTAGAGACTGCATTTTCTGTCTGTTTCTTCACAAAAGAATCCCTGGGTAAAACATAATTGCATCTGAATATATGATACTAAATGAGAGCGTATGACCTCTTTTAGCAATATCTACATGTTTCATAATGCCAAGAGAGAAAACAAAAGAGATAATAAAGTTCAAAATAAAAACTTATCAAGTCACATTAATCAAGTGGTTCCCAAAATGTCCTCTCTAGCGAAAACTGTGATTACTACTCAAACAATGATAAAACCGAGTTCAACTTAGAGTGAGAAATATCCTAGCATATTTTCACTTTATGAGGGAGGTATCGAAATCTTAGGAATTCGATCATTTCAAATACGTTCTTTTAAAAATGCTGACGTGTTATAGTTTAATAAGCTCTAAGGCTACTGATCACAGGAGATATCTTACCAAATTAAAGGAAAAGTGGTTTCCCTGCTACATTTCATGATCATATAACATGTTGGCCAGAATTTCACACTTATTACTTTACCAGTATTCTTCCAAAATGATTTCCTCTTAACTTAAAGATAAGACTTTTTCTACAACTTTTTTTTTTTTTTTAGCCACACAGCTTTATTTTATTTTATTTTATTTTATTTTATTTTATTTTATTTTATTTTATTTTATTTTATTTTATTTTATTTTGGTGAGGGCAAAACCCTCGAAAGATCAATTTGGCCATGAAGAGGGTGTTAAGGTAGTCGAAAAGTCATAACCTGACATCCTGACATGCTACTTGGGGGCTTTTGCCAAAAACTTTTCATTTTGGCTCAGGAAAGCTATGGAAGAATTTTGGTTTTTCGCAACTATTTGTAAAGAATGACTTTTCTTTGAGTCAAACTTGGAAAAAAGCTATTGGGACTCCATTTTCCAAATTCCACTGGCCACTTCCTAGGCCAACCATAGCAACCTCAGTCTTATACGGGAGGCATAACAGAATCCTTGTTATTCTGCCAGAGATCAGAGAACTAGGAAAAGAACCAAGAACACCACAATTTCGATGAGTGGTTATGCTAGTATTTTGAATACCTCCATAATACTCCCCAGAGAATGCTTATATTACTCAAAATACGATTCATGGGAGAAGATAAGCAAACTATATTACAAAGCTAAAGCAATCAAAACATTAAGATATTTGCATAAAAATAAACGTATAGATCAATGGAACAGAATAGAGAGCCCCAAAATAAACACACTCATTTATGGTCAATGAATTTATGACAAAGAAGCCAAGAATATACAATGGAGATAGGATAGTCTCTTTAAAAATGGTGTTGGTTAAACTGAACAGCTACATGCAAAATGATGAAACTGAACCCATCCTACATCATACACAAAAATCAACTCAAAATGGATTACAGACTTGAATGGAAGATCTGAAACCATAAAACTCCTAGAAGAGAACATAGGTGGTAAGTTCCTTGACATCAAGGTAATGATTTTTTTTTTTTGATTTGACACCAGAAGAAAAGGTAACAAAAGCAAAAATCAAATAGCAAGACTACATCAAGTGAAAAAGCTTCTGAACAACAAAGGAAACCATCAACAAAATGAAAAGGCAACTTGCCAAATGGAAGAAAATATTTTCAAATCATATGTCTGATAAGGGGTTAATATCCAAAGTATATAAAGAACTCATTACAACTCAATAGCAAATAACCCCAAACAACTCAATTAAAAAATGGGCAGATCTGAATAGTCATTTTTCAAAGAAGCCATATAAATGGCCAACAGGTATATGAAAAAGTGCTCAACATCCCTAATCATCACGGAAATGAAAATCAAAACCACAATGAGATGTCACTTCACACTTGTTAGAGTGGTTATTATCAAAAAGATGACAGATAAGTGTCGTGAAGATGTGAGAAAAGGAAATCCTTGTGCATTGTTAGTGGAAATGCAAATTGGTGCAGCCACTATGGAAAACAGTATGAAGGTTTCTCAAAAACTTAAAAATAGAACTATCATATGAGCCAGCAATACCACTTCTGAGTATATATACAAAGGAAGTGGAACCATTATCTTGAAGAGATACCTGTATTCCAATGTTCACTGCAGTGTTATTCACAATATCCAAGGTATGGAAATGAACTAAGCACCCACCAATGGGTGAATGTTATATGTATACAATGTAGCATTATTTGGCCATGAGAAAGAAGGAAACCCTGCCATTCGTGACAACATGATGGACCTTGAGGGAATTATGCTAAGTGAAATAAACCAAATAGAGAAATACAAATATTGCATGGTATCACATATTTGGAATCTAAAACAAGAAAAAGTTAAACACATGGAAACAGAGGTAGAAAAGTGGTTGCCAGGGGTAGGGAGTTGGGGAAAATAAGGAGAGATTGGTAAAAGGGTAGAATTTCAGCTACAAAATGAACAAGGTCTAAGGATCCAATTAAAACCTGGTGACTATAGTTGATAAGGCTGTAGTGTACAATTAAATTTGGCTAAGAGTAGAATTTAAATGTTTTCACCAAATAAAGAAAAAATAGATAACTATGTGAGGTGATGGATGTGTTATATAACTAGATGGGGGAATCCTTTCACAATGTATACATGTATAAAATCAATATGATGTAGTCTTTAAATATCTTACAATTTTATATGTCAATTATACCTCAATAAAGCTGAAATTTAAAAGATGATAAGTTTTGGGGATCTAATATACAGCATGGTGACTTAAAACTGTATTATATACTTGAAAGTTGCTAAGAGAGTAGTTCTTAAATGTTTTCACCACACACACACACACACACACACACACACACAACAACTGTAATTATCAAGGTGATGGAAATGTTAACTGAAATTATTGTAATCATTTCACAATATACATGTGTATCAAATGGTAAAATTGTACATCTTAAACTTACACATGTTATATGTCAATTAAATCTCAATAAATTCGGAAAAAAATAAAAAGAGGCAAGAGGCTTGGGGTTGGGGCTAGAATGCTCATTATCTCCCTGAAGAACACTTACTCATTTTCAATCAATTCAAATTTTACCGCTTAGGCAAAATCTAGATATTTTTCCCTCCCCGTAATCTGTACCAACCAAGGCAGTTTCCCCTCCTCCATGGCCACGTCCCCACTGTGCCTTTTGTACATTTTCATAGCAGAATTAACTTATATTAGTAGGATCATATATTTATTGGTTATATTTCTTTTCCATGACTCTGAGCAATTTGAGGATAAAGATTTTGTCTCATTTATCTATATGTCCCTACTGCTTGGCATAAAGCCTACTCTATAAATGAATTCAGGTGGATTTGCTAATTGCACTTTAGAAAGATAGATATGGATGCTCAAGAGAAAAAAGGGCAGAGGTGCTATGCTTTAAAGATTCGATTACGACTTAGGAGCCAATGGCATATTGGTTATTAAGGCCATGGGAATGAAGGAGAGAGTCGAGGGATAATATTTAGATGTGGAGAAGGATTTAAATATGGGGAGAGGAGAAGGAATTAACAAAGGACACTTGGAATTAGAAGAAATATAGAGAGCAGTGTGGCAGAAGCCTAGGAAGAAAACACTTTGAGAAGGAAGTGTGGTCACCAGTGTGAAATGCCAGTGAACCCCCCAAATAGTGCCAGTGGCCACTCCCCAGTGGCCACTGGTGTTCATTGACATTTAATGCATACGAGGAACTTGGTTGGGTACGAGAAAGACTATGAACTTTATTTTGCAACTTTACAGATTTGAAAAATCTGTAGTGTCAAATGATATATGAATGACATTCGTATACCTTTTATTTTCAAAGTTTTTCTTGTAGTCAAATTCCAGATCGTGAGTCTGAATGGTTGTTACTGCTGTGTTTTTCGTTTTAATGATTTCTTTTCTTTGTTTCCTGACTAGATGTCCTCTTGCAGCTGAAACATATAAGGCCCAGAGTAGTGTTAATCATAATAAATAAAAAAATTACTTAAATGAGCAGAAAAAAAATGGTTTTTTGATCATCAGTGTCAAAGAGGAAAATGAAATTAGACCCCAAATAGAATAGTTTCATTAAAAAAATATGGGATTCGTTAGATGACAAGCTATAGCAAGAAAATAATTAAAGTATCTTTTGTATACTTTACTAACATGAAAGTAAAATGATAGAAAGGAGCAAAGTTGGTGAAAAAGTCAAAATGTAACACTTGGTTAAAATCTGCTAATACTTATTTCCCTTTTATTTTTGCCATGTTAAACTATTCATGAGAGAAATCCTCTATTATCTAAGTATATGTTTTGGACACTTTAGCCAATTATCTTTGGAGCCAGATATATTTCAGAATTCAGATTTAAACTTTATTTTTTAATTTTAGAAAGGTAATTCAGAGCAAATAACATATATTCTGTAACACTCCCCATGTCGGGGCAGCACTCCATAATCAAACACAAATACTTCTCCAGAAAACACAATATCTTCACTAAGTGGGATGAATAAAGGACTATAACTACTAGGTCATGTTTCACTTCCAAATGAGTTTTAAAAAACCTCCCCTCCACCTCCGGTGTTTTATCCATTTGGAAATTGTGGATAAAAAATTAGATCCCAAACTACAGGGTTTAATTTTGATGTCCCAGTAAGAAGTTAAGAGCTTAAAATTCCAAGAGATGATAATGCGCATTATGGATGCAGAGAACTAGGGTTGGAACATGACTCGCCTGTATGTTAGGTTTTCATCAGAACACAGGTTGCAAATCAATAGTGGATCATAAAATTGATCGAGTGGGCTAAATCTAGCCTCTGAAAATGAAATGGAATAAACCAGAATAGAAAATGTCAGAGTGTACTGCTCACAGTATGTGTGTAAAAATATGTTTTTTACTCTAAATGTGCAGTCAAAAATTTTTGAATGATTCTGTACTAAGCCACATTAGGTTCTAAATTTAAGAATGGAAAGCAAAATCCAGTCTATGAATATATTTTAATAAAAATTTATGAAATGTAATTATAAATATTTCTCTACAGTTAATAGAAAGAAATGAATGCCCTTTAAAATGAGATTTAATTAAGTTATCAAAAACTATGGCCAGTGTAACCTTTGGAATAAAATAAAAAAAATCTTATTGTCCAACGTGTTATAATAATAAGATTCTTGAGATCTGTAATTAATTCAATCACTTACTGTATCTTGCACAATAAGTCAGTTTTATTTCATTAATATTTGACAGAAAATTCAAAAATTAAATTATTTTATTTAAAAAAACATTTATTCAAATATTAAAAGTGTCAATCACTAAAACAATCTGATTTACATTTAGTAGAAAGTATCAAGGTAACAGAGCTTGGAATTAAACACAAAAGCTCTATAAGAACTTGTATACAAGATTCGATTGTATGCCCACATCTAAACACAGCATTATACTTTGTTACATTGTGAGACAGTCTGAGTGATTACCTGATTGTATTATTATAGCGCTCTCTTTCCTTTTCTCCTGTATTTTCTGGTATCTTCTTGAACCCAAGAATCCTCTGACACAGGCTTGAATTAGAATAAGCTTGTCAATGGCTTCCTTTCGCATTAAATTTAACTGTTCCACATGATAATATTTAAGGAACACCTTGAAAGAATTAAAATAAAATACAAATAAAACTAAGGCACACAGGTGTGAACAGTCATGTGCTTTGTTTTGAAGAATAGATTATATTCTAAATCTTTTTAGATTGTGGAATGTACTACCTATTGCTTCTTTGGCCTGGATGTTGCTATAACATTATAGATTTTTATGCTTGAAGAAAACCTGTCTTTAAGAAGAAATATAGTTTGATGATCACGCTGTTTATTTGTAACAGGTTTTGTTGGATGGACCGATAAGAGTGGAGGATATTGAGCTGTTGTATCAAAGTTTTAGCATCTGAGCAAAGCTAATTTTCATGCTTTTATTTTTCAAAAAAGACAATTATATTTCCTAAATTTAAAAATCTTACAAATCTATTTTTTAAGACAGAAAGCAATTATAGATAGAGTAGTTCATTTATTAAATGTTTATCGAGACCTGTATATGTACTCATGTCCTGGCACAAAGGTGAACAAGGCGGGGGCACTGCCTCTCCTGGGCTCCAAGGCTGTCAGTGGAGAAACAAGGCAGAGAGAGGGCCCCAGGCAGGACGGACAACTTTCTCACTGGACCCTGTGGCCACCCTGGTGAAAGCCAGGCTGACTTTCGATTATTTTAAAATCAAAATGAATTGGAGTACCAGAAGAGCCTGAAGGCCTAGAGATATTCTCATCTAAGACTTTTCAACTTCCTCCAGGAAATAGGAAGTTTTTTTCCCCCCCTTCTTTTAATGGCTACATTTACTAATGAAATTCATATCCAAGAGAGTTTATTGAATCCACTAAGAAAGTCACTGAAATTCAAATTTAACAGCTGAGTCATGAGACCTGGTAACCCTGACTGCAGAATTCTCTCAGCATTCCATTACTTGAAAGCTTGACACCACAGGTAAACGGCTTAGCATTATAGGTTTTGATTAAATTTAGTTTTAATTTCTACAGGACTCTCGATGTTAATATATTTAGTCCATTCTACTGTTGACAATTCATTTAAAATTCAATCTGTTTAAAAAGGTCATCATTTTTCTGGTACAGCATTAGAAATGGTCCTATATTGAATACTTTTATCCATCATAATGAGTTGGAAAAGGTGAAGTGGAAAAATACAAATAGCTTTAAAATGCTACTCAAATATCATGCGGAACTGGAACCGCAAAGGGCCTTTTTACAAGTTAAAACTCTATTTCAAGTTACGCATGTGTTTCAGACTGTGAATCAGCCTGCAAAAGACATCTTTGTGAGCATCTCAAAGTAAAGGGTGTGAACAAAATACACATTGTTTTAGTGCTCACACTTTGCCCTTACTAAATACTAAAGTAAACACAGATTACTGAATTCTTGGGACTCACTCTAAGATAAACACTGAAACAAATTCCTTAAATTGTTACTGGAGGAATTTTTCATCTGATCATTATGAAAATCCTCTCCCACATCTCCCACCCCTCCCCAAGACACAACTAATATAAACTTCTTTGCAGATGTGGAAGTTGGTTTCACTCTGTGTCAATGGTATGGCTGATGGCGGTTATTCTTGAGGGGTCAGTCTATGAGAACTTCTTTTCTTTAGCCTGGCTCTTTTTTCCATCCTCTCCCAGTGATCCATTTTGTGTGTCCTAAGACCTGGTATCCTGTTTATCTCATCTTCATCTCATAATTCTCTGGAGATATCTAAGAAGCCCAGTGCATCCTTTCGTTAAGCAGTCTTACTTCTGTATTCAAAATTGGTTATGATTGTTTACTTCATTCTATCTAAACTAAATAAACTAAGATCTCACAGGTCTCAGATCTAATACATAAACATAATATTTTCAATCATTGTAAAATGTTATAATACTCAGTAAATCCAAACACATATAGTGAGTCTACTAGTATTGGTGAATTATTCACGCCAGTAAATTTCAAGTTTTATAATGGGAGCAGATTTGAGAATTAGAAAAAAAAAGAAAAAAAATGTTCTCAAATAGAACAGAATAAAAAAAATCCTACTTAGAGCATTATGATTCTCTACAATTTTTAACTATATTTGGTGGTGATAGAGAAAATATATCGGTCTGTTTTAGATACTATTTGAAGTATACTTACTATAAATTTCATCTTTTGGGATAAATCTTCAAGATAAAGTTCTCTTGATTTTTTTTTAAAACCTTTATGAACACAAAGCAATTTTTCTGAAGAAAACCTTTATGAATTAATTCATCAATTTACTTCCCCTGTTTTAAGCTAACATTCTGTAATGTACATAGCCATAATATTTCAATCATTGTAAAATGTTATAATTCTCAGTAAATCCAATGTAATTATTAACCTTTTTCCCTAGAAAATTACATGGAAACATTACTTTTGTTTTTCCAAGAGCCCAGTTATCAAGACCGGCTTTTTCCAGAATGGCGGCACAGGTGTCCGGGCTGACTGGTGGCTTCTCGCTCCATTTGTAGCAGAGAACACGGTACCTTCAAATGGGGGAAAGGGCTGGTTAGCATTTCATGAGGGTTCAGAATTCGACAGTTCTGTGCAGGGAAGGAAAGAGACGGGATCCTTTACATAACATTCTCAGAACAACCCTGGAGCAGACTGAATTCCAGACTGACAGAAATCCAGACAAGTCTATTTGTGTAAACTTGAGCATTGTTTTTCCAGTTTAGTGGTTGCTTTTCAATGCTGTTTTAACACTGAAATCCTGCCTGAAAACTCCGTCACTCAAAAAAGAAATTAGTTGGGTATTTTTTGAAAAGTAACCTTTCTCTGGGCACTAAGCAGGACCGCAGTGGCAGGAAGCAGAGGGAACAATTTTATTCTTTTTTTCTTTTTAATCTTCACAAAAACATTGGAAACTGATCTTAAAATTGGATTGGAGGAGCTTTAATTCTACAACAACTTCCCAGCGCTGTACACATACCTTCTATCATTGTTTTTACTTGTTTTTTTTTCCTGTCTTTTGCTGGAGTTTTTCTCTGTTGGTTTAATATAGCAGTACTTGAGGGGAGGAAGTGAGTAAGGGGTTAATGAAGGAGCGAAGTGAAAGAGGTCACAAGTTTTTCATGCTGACCACAAAGTCTAATTGGGGAACAGGGTGAATTAAAAGAAGAAAAAACAGTTTACATGGTCAGTAATCTTGTGCAAAAAGGCAGATTTCTAGAGTTTTCAAACACTCCTTTATTTTTATTTAATTTCTTGATGCAAGATTAACCTGTGAAGATTAACCAGAAGAAATGGAGCGGCGCTTTGGTAGGTTCTGAATTTCAAAACAGAGGCCATGATGTATAGAGGACTAAAGTAGCATGGTGACGAGAAGGAGACCGTGCCGAGGGTCAGGAGAGCGAAGGTCTAATCTCGACTAGTTACTTGTGTCAGCTTGGACACATCATGGAACCTCTCTAAGTACCAACTTCCTCGTCCAAAAATGAGCCCATAGATAAAACCTCTAAAAAATAATATATCCCAGCTCTACCAAGTTTCAGCCCACGAAATCTGCAGACAAACCAGTTTCTGTCAGGTTCTCGGAGAATCCTGGCCTAGAACGGTGTAGAGTGAAGTGATAGTCACAGCTTTTGCTATCTGTGCAAAACCTCAGGGAACGCCCGTTAGCCTCCCTCCGTCCTTCACGCCTGTCTGCTTCAAGACTAAGCTTACTCACGGATGAACTATGACCCAAGCAGGCACTCTGACCTCTTAGCCCACCAACCATCTCCTGGCTTCACTCTTTCCCAGATCCAGTCAGGATCTCATGGTTCATCACAAGAGCCACCCTTGGTGAGCTCCCTTGACTCTCTCACTCTCTGCAAACAGGCACACCTGGATCATCCAATCATCTGCTTCTCCGCTCTTATGTCAGGCTTCAGAGCACTGCCAGAGAAAATCCCCATTCATTCACGGTGTGCTCCCCTATGAATGTGCAATTTCCTGACTCAGCTGGGTCCACATGGATGCTCAGAATCCTTATTGTTGTCCGTAGCCACTTTCCTCACTCAGTCCCCAAAATGGCTATTTAATCTCTCTGTCCCCTTGATGTGTCCCACCTGCTCTGCCCTCTAAACCCTTCTCAGCAGATAAGCTTACCCTCTATTGCACTGGAGGTCACCATACACAAGCTCTACCAGCTTCCTCCCCAACTACAAATTCATTCACTCACTATTGATTCTTCCCTTCTCCTTCAGAAGAGATATCCATTCTCCCTGTTCCTGTGTTCTAGATGCCATCTCTTCCTCCTTTTCTCTTCTGTATACTTTCAATCCCTTTTCTCTCTTCTGGCTCCCTCCATTTAGTACAAAACAATCCCCCTAAGTCTCTCTCATCTAAAAGGATTTTATTCTATATCTCCAACTGGCCTTCTGTAATCTTCACTTGGTGTATCCACCAAGCTTAAAAATCTCTCTGGAATGTGTTTCTTTCTCTCTGTTCCTACTGCTATTACTTTACCCCTCATCACTTCTCACCTCAGTTTCTGTAATTGCCTCCTCACTGGTTATGTCCATTTTCACTCCTCTCTCCCCTCTCTAAGCCAATTTACACAGCTTCGTCCGAATTATCTTAAAATGAAAATCCAATCATGTCCTTTTCTGATTTGAAAGTCTCCAACAATTTCCCAGGGTCTAAGCTGGGATGGCAAACTCAGGTGCTTTCAAAGGCTGGATGGGTAACATAAATGTGTGAGCTGGGAAGCAGAGGATGTGAAGGGAACGGAGAGGCCACACCTGCTGAAAAGTAGGCATCTAAAATCGGTTCCACATATGATGAAAGCTCCTTCCTGCTCTATACCCTTGCCTGCCTTTCCAGCCTCATGTTCTGCAATTTTCCATGGACGTCTTGAGCTCCCGTCATAAAAGTGATTTAAAATTATGCCTAAGGGCCATGTTTGCTCACGACTCCATGCCTTTGTACGTGTCATTCTCTCTCCTGCATGTCCTTCCATTCTCACTCCTACATTTCCAACAGTCTAGACACTCTCTTTAACATATCTTCAATGAACAGATTAACTGGTTGACGGACATTCTCTTTCTCTGTGTAAGGCACACTGACTGCTGTCCGCTGCACACCTGGAGTTCAAGGGCAGTGGCTCCTGCTGGTGTGCTCTGCTCCTGCTAACAAACCTGTTTATACCAGTTGCACTTGAGGGAACATTATCTACATAAGTATCAGGTAATCTGACGAAATATGAGTGAGGTTTCTACAAAACTGTATCAAATGTGTTGGTAAGACTTCATAAAGAAGTGTTCTTGAAGACTAGGGAATTAAACATGGATAAAGCTGTTATAAAAAGTTGTGAAGAATCATACAAATCAAGAATATTCAACTCTGTGATTGTTTCACAAGTATCTTTAACATCTTGCTTCACTTCAAGAAATATTGACTAAAAATTGTAAGTCATGGATTATGGAGAGCTATGCAAGAAAGAGTCAATAAACTCTCATCTGTTGACTTTTGTTAAAAAAAATTAAGCTTATATCGAAAGATTGCAAAATGAATATATGTTGATGTTATAAATTAAAGTATATTTATAGTATATATTTATATATTACTTTTATGATTCTCTGCTTTATCTGAATTTCTACTATAAGAAATTTCCTTTCCTCTTCAATTCTGCCATCTCTACTTCATGCTCTCAGTGTACCCTGTGCATACTTTTATTAAAAATATCCCAAACAACAAAAACAATAATAAACACACAAAAAACAAAACAAAACAAATATCCACTACTCTTTTCTCCATTTATTGAGCACCTACTATGTGCCAAGCACCCTTATAAGTGCTGGGGACACAGCAGTGATCACAGTAGACCACCGCCCTTGCCTTTTGGAGTTTACATTACATTTTATGATCATGTAGGTAATAAGATCCCTGTCCCCACAGCTAGTCAGTGAGTTTCTTAAAGTCAGAAGCTCTTTTACTTGTCTTTGGATTAAGATTAGGGTTAATCTTTTATTCAAGGACTGGAACATAGTGGGTGCTCAATTAAATGCTTGTTCAATGAGTAATGAACTGCCTCTGTGACTTGCTGTGGAATAAACATCTAGGTAGATCAGATGTGTTTACAGAGAAAGTCCCAGGCCCATGCTTTGTGTACCCTTTGGTTTAAAGACTTGTTTTAAAGCCGGCATAGCTTCATGGTTTACATTGTGGGATTCAAGACCACAGCACTGTACATAATAAGTAATTTTGGGATGTGGGAGCTGAGGTAAAAATAATAATGAAAATAATTATAGCTAATATGTATTGTGGACATTCGATTCTACTAATAAACTCCATACATATTATTTTATTTAATGCTTATAACCACATATTAAATTATATACTATTATTATCATTCCTATTTGCCGATGAGAGAAATTGATGCTTGAAATTTACAGAACTCAAATAATTTTGAACAAGGTCATACATTTAGTTAAGTGGCAGAACTAGGATTGGAACCTGGGTTTTCTGACTTCAAAGTATGTGCACTTACCTACTTCACTATACTACTGCCTTTCATAGGCTCTGGCTCTGTATTAGGCCTCTGGGAGCCAAACCATTGTGTTTAGGTACCTGGTGGGAAAATGGAGCTAACCTTCAGCAGCTTCTTAATATGAGATTTCATTTGAAATAACTACAGTAAAAAAACAGTGTCACTTCCTTTAAGATCATTATGTTACGTCTCTTCCCTTAAGATCATTTTTGTCACAAACAGAAGAGTTTCTCAACAGAATACACAAAGGATCTGATGAATTTCTGCATGGTACAAGGAAGGTTAGTCAAAGGCTAAGGCAGGACAGAGGGAGGTCTTTTAGTCCTATTTACACCTCCACAGGGACTTTGCAAATTGCTCTGCCTTCCTAAGGCTAATTTGACGACAGCTTTCAAATTAGTGACAGAGAAAAGGTTTAGCCTTACTTCCTGTCATCAGAACAGCCATTCACATGCTCTCTATGTACTTAGTTTTCCCTCCTCCTCATTTATCACGTAGGGATTTGCTATTCTATAATAAATAGCATGGCACTTTGAAATACATTTGAGAATTTATTCTCATTTCTGACCTTCAAAGTAAGTGACCTTCAACTATAATATCATCAAGAAAATAGAATCAGTTCTCACAGTATTGTAAAACCATGGATAATTTTGAAAGTATAAGTTTATTCTGGCATTCAAGGCCATATTTTTAACCCGGTCAGTTTTGCCATCTTATCTTCTGTCACTTCACTAATACCCACTCTGCCAAAACTGTGTAATTCAAGTCCATCTGGCTTTTGACACACCATCTTGTAGACGGAGAAAGCCCCTGTCTTTTCCACAAACTGTACCCTCCATTAGACCCCAGTTTGAACCTTTTTTCTTGATACTCTCTTAGCAGCCCGGCTGGAGATAATCCTTCTCTTCTATTTCTTATACTGTTTGTACCACTCCCTTGGATCTTGGTATTTATTACCTTGCACTGCTTATTAATTTTTCATGTTGATGGTTCTGATAATTTTAACTGGATTGTTAATTCTTTAGGATCATGTCTGCATTTTAAAGTTTAAAATTCAGTATTTCCATGGGCAGAAGACCTGAACAGATACTTCTCCAAAGAGAAAATACAGATGGCCAATAGACATATGAAAAGATGCTTAAAGTCACTAATCATCAGAGAAATGCAAATTAAAGCCACAATGAGATATCATGTCACACGTGTCAGAATGACTATCATCAATAAATCTAAGAACAACAAGTGTTGGTGAGGATGTGGAGAAAAGGGAGCCCTCATATATTGTTGGTGGGATTGCAAATTAGTATAGCTGCTATGGAAAACAGTCTGGGGTTTCTCAAAAATTTAAAAATAGATATACCTTTTGACCCAGCAATTGCACTTCTGGGTATTTATCACCCCAAAAAACCAAAACGATAATTCATAAAGATCTATGCACCTCAATATTCATGGCAGCACAATTTACAATAGTCAAGATACAGAAGCAACCTAAATGCCCATCAACAGATGATTAGATAAAGAAGTTATGCTTCATATATACAATGGAATATTACTCAGCCATTTAAAAAAAAATGAAATCCTACCATTTGCAACGACATGGATGGACCTAGAGGATATTATGCTGAGTAAAATAAGCCAGACAGAGAAAGACAAATACCATATGATTTCAGTTATATACAGAATCTAAGGAACAAAAAGAACAAACTAATCAAAAACCGACTCACAAATATAGAGGACAATTTGGTGATGGACATAGGGGTTGGGGTTTGGGGGTCTAGGAGAATGAAGTGAAGGGTTAAAGAAGTACAAAGTAGTAGTTGATAGATGGTCATGGGGATGGGGAGCACAGCACAGGGAATGCGGTCAGCATTAATGTAATGGCTAGGTGGAAAACCAGAGAAGAGAAGGAGCAATTAGGGGGATCGTTTTATAAACTATATAAATGTCTAACCAATGTACTGTATATTTGAAACTAATAAAAATAAAAATAATAATAAAAAAGAAAACATTAAAGGCCACTGAAAATCAAAGAAAAAAAATTCAGTATTTCCTACAGTGAGTAGCACGATGCCTTGTACATAAAAGTCACTAAAATATAAGGATACTTATATCAATATTATATTAATGTTACTTATATTAATATTTAAGCAAGTTAAAGATCTACTCTTCTCTTTAAAAATGAAAAGTATAATAAGGTCAATTTTTAACTTGAAATTTGAAACTCCTCTGTTATCAAGTACTTTTGGGTTACCTGTTTTCATGTACAGAATGAAGAATTAATTACCTATTGGCCAATACGAAATTATAATATTTTTTATTTCTTAGCTTCGGTTCTTAAATTGGGTTCTTAAATTGAGAAGTGACATCAGTGATTAGATGCTGGCTGTACTTCTGAACTCTAAAACTTGAATTTTTAAAGTCTGCCTTAAACTACTATAAAGAATTTGCCAATACGAAAGTCACCATATTTATGTAATTTTGCTCTCCATCATAAAAATGCAGTAAGATTTTCCTTATTTCAAAGCACTTCAAATGAATACCTTTTATTTTCTTTCCTCAGTCTCTAAAGAAAAAAAAGAATCCAGAGCTACCATGAATTGCTGAAAATATGAAAATTTACAAGGAGAGTTAGAATTCTCACTCCATTTAGTAAAGGTCTTGATTATTCCAAGTAAAAGAATGCTTGACATAAGACATGACAATATTTTGTTTTGTTTTGGTGGGAGGAGGGAGTTAGAAATCAGTTTATTGTACAATCACAAAACTTTGTTTTGTTCTTAATCTTAATTTATATACTCTGAAAAAAGCCAGAGAATGTTACATATGGAGAATTCCTCAAATGCTAAGTTTCACCCTAAAATTGTAATAGACCTCTCTTTTGAAAATTGAAAGTTCAAGTTTAATGGCTATAAAAATCATAGAATTAGTAAACATCAGAAACATGAGTGTTTAAAATATTAAATACATAAGATATTGAACCTCTACATCACCATTAATGTATTACTTAATGAAATTAATTTATAGCTTAATTCATTTTACATTAATCTCAAATATCAGAAAGAACTCCTTATACTCAATTGATTCTTTATGTCTTTTAAATCGGCAGTCCCCAATCTTTTTGGCACCAGGGACCGGAGCTCCTATGAGAATATAATGCCTGAGGTGGAGCTGAGGCGGTGATGCTAGCACTGGGGAGCAGCTGCAAATACAGATGAAGCTTCGCTGGCTTGCCAGCCACTCGCCTGCTGTGCAACCCGGTTCCTAATAGGCCAATGACCGGTACTGGTCCATAGCCTAGGGGTTGGGGACCCCTGTTCTAAATCACCTTTAGAGACACTATCTCATTAGATTCTTGTAACAATTCCATCAGGTGGTCATGGCAGATTTATTAGATAAGGAAAATGCAGTTCTGTATCCTTCTTAGGTTGGATAATTATTTGTTGTAATGAGGTTCTGCTGGGCATTTTCAGATGTTTAGCAGGATCCCTGTTCTCTACCCAGTAGATGCCAGCAGCACCCCCTTCCCGATCCCACCAGTTGTGACAACCCAAAATGCCTCCAGACATTAACAAATATCCTTTGAGTATCCCCTCATTGAGAATCACTGGTATATAGGCCATGGTCACAGAGGAAGTGGCAGAGCTAGGACGAGAACTGGATCCTTCAGTTTCTCAGTACAGAAGCTCAGGTCTCTCAATCATGCTGCCTGTGACATATCCTCTGCTGTCACACACCAAATCTCTCAGCTAACAAGAGAAACATCCAGCTATTTTCTCTTTCAATGCATAATCCTTCGCATGAACAAAATGGCTCCTTCCCAGAATGCCTATTTTGGTTCCTATAATTCTTCTGAAGACCTTTTTATATAAATGGCAATGGAAACTTAAAAAGAAATCCACGTACCGCTTTATAAAGTTAGCAAAAAGTATCCGATGTGAGTATCCTAGCCTTCGAATTCTTGCTGTTTCCAGAATTCCTGTGTAGCGAAGCTGTAGCAGAACTTTCTCTTTGTCGTATTTTCTTGCTTGACGTTCATTATTTGGTTTGATGCAACGGACAAAATGAGGTTGACCCACCACCATTTTAGATAACAAATCCATCAGGGAATACTATAATAGGAAACAAAAATAAATTTCCCAGTGTAGCACATGAAAATTTATGAGCTTGCAGATCTTTTTATTATAAGAAAAAAAAATCTGAAAACTGAATGTTACACATACATTAATTCACAGTAAAAATTTCATTTATAATATATTTTTAAAAACGCAGATTTATTCATAAAAATGCAGAGGCA
>NW_024347790.1:10017458-10054754 GCF_902729225.1 Pteropus medius | reverse complement strand
TTTTCAGTTTGTCTATGTACAGAAAGATTTAGAATGAAGATGGATGCTCAACCTTGTCCCATCTGTCTATCTTAAAATTATGAGTGAGAAAGAGCATTGCTAGTTATCATAGCATTGAATTAAAAAAAACCAAAAACCCACCCTTTTTAAGTTTTATTCTGGTAGAAATGCACTTGGTTCTATGGACAAATTTTAATGCGAGTATAGACCTCCATTAAGATTGACCTAGTATATAATAATTTTACATGTGAAATACAAGTAAACGAATCCACAGGTTTTTGACGGCATACTCTAATATATTCTATATCTAAAAAATAGTGAGATACGATAAAAATTCTTTTGCGAATAGCACTCCGATATTTGTTACTAGCTTTTGATCTATCGCTCTTATTTAGAATAAATAATATCCTAAGCACAACACACCATAACTTAGTATCTTACTCTAAAATATGATGCAACCGTTTGTGTTTTCATGTTGGTCGTCTCTCTGGCATGACGTGTGGTTTCTCCAGTTTCACCCTAAGACCAAAGAAGACAGTGGAACTTCATTACTGATTGTACTTTATGATTTGCAGGGAGCACATGGAATTTTTCCTTCTAGTTATCATAGTCTAGGCATTTCAATATGTAAAACAGCAAAATGTCATTGATACTTTTACTTTAATTGTTTTGTCTACTCATGGAATCTGAATTGGTCTTGCCTAGAATGTGAATATCTCTGATTTTAGCTGACACATTTTTAGTGGGTCTCATAGTAACATTAAAGCTGTAACATAAATGGAGACTTAGGAATATATCAGAAATACATGATTATTTTAGTGACTAGTGGTAATATGAACATAACATAAATATCTGTTTAAACAGAAAAAAAGATCAAAGGGAGAAAAACTAAGGCAAAGGCTGTTCACTCTTAGGAGCACACAAATATTGCCATTGCAAAGGTAGATTTTTAGACTCATTGCCATGAAAAACACATTTCCTTACCTTTGTCAGGTTGACCGATTTTTCTGAAGTTCTCATTTGATAGTTTATCATATTTTTAGTTTTAGAATGTGGCAGATTACCTATGGGAATTTAGATAAAATTAATATACCTTTTGGAATCCTTAATAGCCAGAAGATTTTCTCCATTTACTTAAATGTTAAAAAATGTTGATCCCATGATATTCATACTTACATGCTTGGTTAACTATTTGTTGAAAAACTTAGAAATAAAATAATATGTGAAAATTTATAACAAAATTTTAATTCAAGAAAAAAAGATCCAGTTTGGAGAATACAAAAGATAGAGTTAAGTGTTGGGTTTCCTTTTAATCGCTACACGATATGAAGTGATTATGATAAAGGGAGCAATTTGCTTCTGTTTTGTGTGTGTTAAATGGCATCTGAGATATATATGCCTTACTGTTAAGTTGTACACCTGAAACTTACTGGATTTTGTTAACCAATGTCACCATAATAAAAAATAAATAAATAAAACTAATGAATAAATAAATAAATAAGAAACATCTCCAGAACCCAGTATTACGTCAGAAAGATTATTTCTCTTTATTCTCATTCTCTTAGGTTTTAAGCAGAACCTACAGGTTTTTGGCAAAGGCTTCATGTTTTTGTGATTGTCAAAGGCTGGCTCTGAGAAGATGGTGCAGGAAGGAAGGCTGCCTGGGATGTGGCTGGTGGTGCCTCTGCTCTGTTCACTGCCCTCCCTTCCCTCGTTACTCCAGGAAAAGTGCTGAGATAGGTGTGTGCAATGGCTTTCATGCTGGGCTGAAGCTGCACACTTCACTGTTCGCTCCTCAAACGTGAAACTTACTGAGTACAGCAGAGTGGATGGAAATAGTAACAGATGATCTCCAGATGGGCAGTTTCGGGACTTTCTCTTCTAATTAATGAATTAATTAATTTGGATGACCAGAGAGTTTTAGAAAAAGTTATCACAGATTTGGAGATTTCTTAGAAGCATGATAAATATATAAAATGCTAGTAGCACATCGATGAGAATGGACTCATTACTTAATAGATACTATTACATATGATTAGCCAAACAAGAACTAAAAATTTAAGTTTACCCGAAAAGTAAAAGCTAGAGGAAATTTAGAAAAGGATTAATAATTTCACTTCAACAAAATGTATACATTAGTAATCAAGTAACTTAACAAAAAAATAAATGAAAGTCTTTTAAAAATTCATCTATGCTTTCGATAGGAATCAAAATTAGCATAAATCTTAATTTGCGAAAATATATCGTTTGCTTTTAGAGTTGACCTGACGAACAAACTTGTGATAAACCAAACTAGCGAAATGAGCTGCAAGGAATTGTGCGAGATTTTCCTTTAGTAATGGCTGAATCCTATTTCATACTTGAAGTCATATATGGAAAGGGCCATAGTTACTTCAGAATCTTGGAGACAGCACAACATAAAATTGAAGAACTCGAATTTTCAAGCCAACTTCTGTGGGGCAACATGGCAAAAGCCACTCAACATTTCCAAGCCTCGAAGTCTCATCCGTAAAAGCAGTTTCTCCTCACAGTGTTTTTGTTAGGAGCAAATGAAAGAACTTAGCACAGTGCCTAGCACAATTTAATTTCTAAACAAAGTTATCTATTATTGTTGTTGTTGTTATTATTATTATTATTATATATTTGCAAATCTAGGTGACTTTGGTAGCATTGAGGTTCTAAGTTAGTTATAAAACACCTTTTGACTGTGAAGTTCTTCCCTTCAAGTAGAGAACTGTTCTGCTGATAGGAGACATAACATAGGATTGAAAACCTGGTTTCATATTTTATAAGGGTGAAAAACATGAAGTTATATGCATAGATGCTGTAGGTAGATATAGAAAGAAATAACAATTGTTAAAATAAAAACTGAAGGCTTTTGCTTCTGGGTGAGATAAAGTAACAGACTGGGTTAACTGAAACAACTAAAAACATACAAAATATATGGAACATTTTTTTCCCTTTCCCTTTTTTTATTGTGATAAAATCCACATAACATAAAATTTAGCACCTTAACCATTTTAAAGTGTACAGGTGAGTGGTATTAAATCCATTCACTGCCATCCATCTCCATAGCTCTTTCATCTCATGAAACTGAGACTCTATACCCACTAAATACTCACTTCCCATTCTCCCCTTTCCCAGGCCATGGCCACTACCATTCTACTTTCTGTCTCAATGATTTTGACTATCTCAGATAAGTAGAAGCATACATTATTTCTGGAGAAAAAAATGGTTTTTATACCTTGTGCATCAAGCAGTATAGAACATTGATCCCCGAGAGTGGGGAAACAAATGAGGTGAAACCTATGATTGCTCCAGCAATCTGAAGAGGTTTTAAGCTGAAAAGCACGGAGGGGACCCCAGGTAAAGCTTGGGAAGAAGAACATCTGTAACCAACATTACTATCAAATGAACAGCAAGATGGTAGAGTCAAACCCAATCATATCATTAATCACATGAAATGTAAATGGTTTGATCATCACAATTAAAAGGCAGAGATTGTCAGATTGGAATTTAAAAGCAAGAGCCAACTACAAAAAAAACCACTCTAAATAAACACAAAGAGAAGTTGAAATAAGGGTATAAAAAAAGATATTCCATTCAATCACTAATCATAAGAAAGTTGGAGTCTCCATATTAATATCAGGCAAAGTAGATTTCAGAACAAAGAATATGACCAAGGATAAAAAGAGTCATTTAATAATAATAAAGGGGTCTACCCATCAAGAAGATAAAACAAATGAAAATTTTTATGTATCTAATAATAGACCTTAAAAATACATAAAACAAAAACTGATTGAAATGAAAGGAAAAATAGATAAATTGATGATGACAGTAGATATTTCAAAACTCTCTCAGTAACTGATAGAACCAGGAGAGAGAAAACCAGTAAGAATACAGAAGATTTGATCAATATTAGCAACCAAGTTAACCTAATTGACATTTCTAGAACATTTCACCTAACAACAGCAGAAAACACGTTATTTTCAAGTGCCAATGAAACGTAAAACAAGACAGGTCATATTCTGAGCCATAAAATGTTCCAATAAAATTAAATGGACTAAATCATACAAAGTATGCTTTCTGAGCTCTATGTAATTAAATCAGAAGTCCATAACAAAAAGATATCTAGAAAATCCCAACATATTTAGAAATTAAATATGACGTAAATAATCCATATAAGTTCCTATATTAGTAAAGAAGAAACATTTTCTTAAATCATTGACCTAAAGTTTTCACTCTAGAAATTAGAAAAATGACAGAGTACCCAAAATAAACAGAAGGTAATAAAAATAAAAGCAAATATATATATGTCCACAAAATAAAAAGCAAAACCAATAGAGAGTATCAATAAAACAATAAACTAGTTCTTTGAAAATATCAATAAAATAGATAAGTTCTAGAAAATCCATCAAGAATCAAATGAGAGAGGACACAAATTATCAATATTAGGGATGAGTGAGATGAGATGACATAACTTTAAGATCTATAGATATTAAAAGGATAATAAGGAAATATTATAATCAACTTTATGTCAATAAATTTGATTACATAGATGAATAAATTTCTAAAAGACACGATCCACTAAAACTTATTCAAAAAATTAGATAATTTAAGTAGCCTTATATTTATTAAGGAAATTAAATTTGTAGTTTAAAACCTTCTCACAAAAACCACTTCAGGCCCAGATTGCTTCACTGGTGAATTCTACAAAGCAATTTAGAAAGAAATAATACTCATTTTACTTTTTCTGAAAATTGAAGAGGAGGCAATAAATCTCAATTCATTTTATGACGCCAACATTACTCCGATTCCAAAATCAGAAAACAATTAGAAGAAAAGAAAACTACAGTCCAATATCCCTCATGAACATAGATATAAAAATTCTTAACAAAATGTTAGCAAATTGAATCAGACAACACATAAAATGTCCAATACATCATGACCATGTTGAGTTTTTCCCAGGAATGAAAAGTAGGTATAACATTAAAAAATCAATTAGGAATGAAAAGTAGGTATAACATTAAAAAATCAATCAATGTAACAACATGTTTATGGGAAAAGATAGACAATTAATCATCTCAGTAGATGCAGAAAAGGCATTTGACAAAATTCAAACATGCATGTCTGATACAAACTCAGCAAACTAGGACTAGAAAGTAACTTCCTCCTCCTGATAAAGGACATCTATGCAAAACCTACAATTAACACAGTTAATGGGGAAAAACTGAATGCTCTCTCTCCCCAAGATCAGGAATAAGGCAAGAATGTTCACTCCTGACACTTGTATTCAACACTGCATTGGTGATTCTAGTCAGTGTAACAGGGCAAGATGAAGAAATAAAAAGTGAACAGAATGGAAAAGGGTAAATTATCACGAATGACATGACCACCTATGTAGGACATTCTATAGGAGTTACAAAAAAATAACTACTCTAATAAATGAGTTTAGCAACATTGCGGGGAAAAAGATGAACAAACAAAAATCAGTTGGATTTCCATTCAACAACAGACGGAAATTGAATTAAAAATAACCATTTATAATAGCTTAAAACGTGATATACTAGCAGATAATTTGACAAAAGATGTGCAAGACTTGTATAATAAAAACTACAAAATATTGCTGAGAAATTAAAGAAGACTTAAATCAATGGAGCGTTACATTGTGCTTCCTAATTAGAAGCCCCAATATTGTGAATATATAATTTCTTTCAAAATTAATCCAATAGCTTCAGTACATCCCAATAAAGTCTCACCAGGATTTTTAGTAAAAGTTGACAAGCTCATTCTAAAAGTTATGTGGAAAAGCAAAGGAATTATAACTGCCTAATCAACTCTGAGAAAGGAGAACAGAGTTGGGTATTTATTTACACTATCTGATTTCACAATTTTTTTTATAAAGCCACTGTAATCAAGACATGCATTACTGGCATAAAGATAAATAGAAGTGACGCACAGTAGAGAGTCAAGAAATAGACCTATACATATATAGTCAATTGATTTTAGTGCCAAAAAAAGTTCAATGGAGAAAAGAACAATCTTTTCAATAAATGATGCTAGAAAAATTGGATAGGGCAGGGAGGGGTATAGGGAAAGATTATAAAGCATCACGAGGAAACATCATTTGGGGGTGATAAGTAGGTTCGCTACTGATTGTGATGATGGTTTTATAGGTGTTTATGTATGTCAAAAATTCATCAAATTTTACTGCCTAAAATATGTGCTGTTTATCATGTTAGTTATACTCCAATAAAACTATGAAAAAAGAGATGTAGAGAATGATTTTAAACTCCAATAAAGAAAAACAACCCAAACTACATTTATTCTACTTAAAAAATGTAAAAAAAATATTTTTTAAGTGCAAGTTTGTACAGTTAGATGGAACAAAGTGATGTGAGTTTTTAACCAATAAAGCAGAGCTCATTAAACCTGGAGAACCTCAAAGAACCACCCAAAAGCTGCCCACTCCTGAAATATTAGCAAATTCTGAACCCTCTGCAGGCGAATGTATTCTCCCAATGAGTAGTTAGGATGCCACCATATTTTCTGGTGTATGCTTCAAACACTTTTGAAAATCTAGCTTCTTTATATTTTATTATTTTCTTCCGATGATCTGGGCAGAGGATATTAATAATTGCATATTTGATGAGCCAAAATCGAACCAACATGAACAACCAAGGATTGTACTCATGAAAATCAGTCAGAAACTACTTACTTGGCTCTGAAAAATCTTCTCATTTAAAGGAAATTGTCTTAGCTTACCTGTTTTTGTCAGAGGGTGGTTGACTAGTTGCCGAATTACACTATTTTCTGATGATCTCAAAAGTAGCACAATATCAGTTGGAAGGGAGTCTCTATTTTTAGCTAAGAACCCAGTTGCATTATAGAGGACCTGTTGATAAATTATGCTATCATTATTACAATGAATATCACCATGAATTATCATCATCGTTGTCATCATCATCATCATTATCATCATTAATATATTGATTGAGAGCTTACTCTGTGCTAAGTGACAGGTATACAAAGATTTATAAAGGTAGCCCCTTACGACTTGGTTGGAAAAGGAAACCTCTCCAGGTTTACAGTAAATTTTGTCATAGAAGAATTTGTGTCTCACAGATTTTATCTGGGTTGAAATGATAAAAGAAGTTTGATTCCTCCCATTTATTATGTTGGAAATTTGGTGTTTCCTTTCTCTATTTGGAGGGTTGGGAGTAGCGTAGAGGAAGCACACTGGGGCCATCCAGACATTCTCATTTCTATGACAATTGATTCACCGCAGTAGATTGGCCATTATAGATTTTTGTCTCAGTAGTACTGTGGTCTAAGTACACAGTGCGTGTTTATGTTTCTGGCACTTCTAAATAACTAAGGCTTTCTAAAGATCAGTATAAACCAAAGATTTCTGCAGGATGATTCAATATGGTTATGGACTGAATTGTGTCCTTCCATACTTAGTATGTTGAATCCTAATCTCTAATGTGACTATGTTTGGAGATAAGGTCGTTATGGATGTATTTAAGGTTAAATGAGGTCATAAGGGTAGGGTCCTAATCCGATAGGGCTAATGTCTTTATAAGAAGAAAAAGACACACCAGAGATCTCTCTCTCTCTCTCTACCCCTCCATGTACACAGAGGAAAGGGATATGAGAATACAGCAAGAAGGCAGGCCTGTCTGTAAATCAGGAAGAGAGGCCTCACAGACACCAACCCTACTGGAACCTTGGTCTTGAACTTTTAGTCTCCAGAACTGTAAAAATAAATATCTGTTGGTTAAGCCTGTCTGTGGTATTTATTAAAAACTGGATAGAAGGACCATAGGCAATTCTTAATGGATGTTTTAAAGGAGGTTTCTTTGGAAAATCACATGCTAAAAATCGTGAAAAAGGCTATAACTATAAATAGTTAGGGTACATTTTTTTTTCAATGACAAAAATCTGTGGAATATTGAAGTTTGTGAAATATATTTCTAGTAAACTAGAACGTTCAAGATTCTGCATTATTTTATTTGATGTACTTCTAATTCATCGCATTCTTTCATGATTTTGGTATATCTTCTTAGTCCTCCAACATTTATAACGTCATTGTGAGGGAATGACCCGTTAAATTCTATAGAAGGGAAGGAAAGTATCCTCTGGGCTCTGAGCTTTGCTCTGGTGTGGGAATGGGTATCTGTCAACACATAAACACTTCTTTGTCTAAATGCATAACAGTCTACTAACCAATTCTCTATCTAGGTTAGCTCAGTTATCTGACCATACCTCCAGCCTGGTACCTCCTCTTGTTGGGAGGGAAGAGAGTCAAAGGCTGCAGTGGAGAGAGAAGCACCTAAGGTTTGAAAAAGGGCAGTATAGAGTAAAGGTTCCCAGCTACCATTAAAAGAAGAAAAAAGTAAGGGCCCATTGCCGGCCCATCTCACCCAAAGCCGGATGTCAAGATCAGAAGCTTGTCTCTTTCTTTTCTTGTTTTCCCTTAGTGTCTTAATAAAAATTCCTTTAGAATAACTATCACTTTGTGTTTGTTGAACTAAGAAAATGATTTTTTTTTTTTTTTTTTACCTGTTCAAGACAGATGTTAGAAGTGGATGTCTTGGAATAGAAACGGTTGACAAATGACAGGACAGATTGTAGGACGTTGGAGAGCAGAGTCAGGTAGGGCCAGACAGGGGCAGAAATGAATAGCTATCTCATTGTAATCATCTACAAATATTTTGGGCCATAATTTTCATGTTGATCTTTACCCTTATTATTCGATGAAAGACTAAAGAGAAACTCAGTCATAGTTCTTCAAAGTTCTTACCTTTCCTGCAAAATGGTGAATTCCAAAACTAAGTTCCATTCTTTTGGGCTTCCAGAAGTACTGTGATTTTAGGTTACCTTCAAATTTTTCTATAGAAAAAAAAAAATTGAACTCCAATATCAAGCATGTAGGAGATCCTCAACAAATATTGACAGAATCACCTCTTTCACCATAAAATGGACAACATGCAGTCAAAAAAGAAAAATTTACATAGTTAATATAAGCAGATTTGAAATATAATTATATATGGCAAAGGAAAACTCAAGATCATGAATTTTACCATTCCATTATGATTTAGAGCAGTGGCTCTCAAACCTTAGCAAGCACTCTGTAGGGCCTATTAAAACACAGATTGCAGGATCCCGCTCCCAAGGTTTCTGACTCAGTAGGTCCGGAATGGGATCCAAGAAGTTACATTGCTAGCAAGTTCTCAGATGATGCTGATGTTCCCGGTTTGGAGACCACATTTTGAGAGGGAGGGAATGACTGGAGACTGACTAATCAGAGGTTCATGAAACACAGTCTGAAGTGAAGCCATGGGCCTAGAAATTGGGCGTTTTCTCTCTTCTCTATTAGAGGAACTATATTGTTGATTACATAGGAAACACGTTAAGATCATAAAGGCAGTTACTTTTTATGCCTTGTCTGAGAAGGAATGTTTAACATTAAAATCAAGTGACTGCTGTGAAGTGATTTCCCCCACAATCTTGAGGTTCTTTTTTTCCCCATTAGTATTGCCCAGTTACAGGAGAAAATAAATCAATCAGTGAGTCAGAAGGAAGCAACACCACTGATTGAATGGTAAGTAACAGACTCTATATCACCGAAAATAAATGAGAGAAAGTGAATCTAAATTTTCTGCAGGTTATTGATGGTACATAATGAATACCTCCTCCCACCAGGGAATATGGTGTTCCATAAAAAATGATTTTTTCAGCTAGCCGAAAAATGTTTTTGTTTTTTTTTTTAATTTAAGGAGCAGGAAATTTATTTTAACATTTATTTTAGATGATAATCTTTTAAATATAGTATACACATCTCTGCCTTCTCAAACATAAAATCAATATGTTTAACATTTCTTTGATGACTCAGGATTATTATCACGAACATTTATTAATGTACTGTAACTCAGAGATTATTAAGGTATTTGAGGCTATTTTCCTCTAATAGACAAATGACTAGAATGTCACAGATGAATTTATTTCTTCCCCATAAGCTAATTCTTTCCAAATACTTGAGCTATCCTTTTGCCTTGCCTTCCAATCTCTAATTTTGTGCTGGATAATTTCTAAGGACATTTCTGACACAAGATCTTATGGTTGGGGCTCTATTGTAAGGGAAAGGCCAACATCTAAATCTGTTTAACTTGTCACTAAATATTTCACCCTATGATAAACATTCACTGGTTCAGGTATTAGATCCAAAGCCTCTTCTTTAAAGTCAGGCAGGCTTTGTGACAGCTATTTTCTCCCAAATCATTAAAAATATTTTTTAATCATTCAGAATTACATGACTGTATCAGAAAATGATAGATATACTGGATGTAAGACTCACCTATGAGAGTCTGGTCAGTAGCCTTGGGAAATCTACTTTCTTCATCGAGTAGGGAGAGTAAACCCATTGGCTTCTGCAGAAACATGTCTAGGAGGGGCCTGTTATCTTCATATTCAATAACTCTGGCATCGACATCTTCATTTACATATTCATTCTGTAATGGGACATGATACATACAGAAAAATTCACTTTAAAAATTCGCTTGATTAATGGTAACTATATGTAAATAAAATTATTAAAAGAAAAAAATTCACCTAAAATTTTGTGAATATGTAGCTTTACAGTAATGACCTAAAATTCTACTTTACATGTATTATAATAAATTTTACCCTCTGACCTTGATCTGACACTGAAGGTGTCATTATATTTTTCTCTCCCTAGAAGTGCTAGTCCATTAAAGTCAACAAACACTGATTCTACTCACGGCAGTAATGAAAAGTTTCTAGTCTCTATATTAGAATTACAGATTTCAAAATGCAAGAGAATGTGCTGTTAATAAGTAGTAATAAAATTATGCTCCAGAACTTATAGAACATTAATTAGGTATATCTTAGGTTACACTTCTCCCCATTTAAGCTTTTATCTAGGTCCAGTGATGAATCTTTCACAAACATTAACTTTTTGGTCATGATAACATTTACAGTTAGTAGGGGGACAGCTGGGAGTCACAGGAACACCAGTGGATTAAGAACTCAGAACTCAAAGGTTCATATGGGCTCTCCCACTTAACTAGCCATATAAGCCTTTGAAATTCTCATACTCTAGAAACTTCCATTTCCCATGTACTCAATGGAGGTTACACTCTTCATCTAACAAAGTAAAAAGATCTGGTACATTGATAATCAATTGCTTTTGAGTATAAGATGCATAAGATAAAATCGATGAACAATAATCCCTGTATGATCATGATACCAGCACAACACAGGTGCTGATGATTTATCTTACAAAAGGGACATGAAGAATTATGCAAATATTTGTTTCTATGACTTTACCTTCATACCGTGTCCCTATTCCAGTGCCGCAGGCTCTAAGGACACGCATGACCTCTGAACGATGACTTGTAGCAATGTTTACATGTAGGATACTTCCTATTCTCAGGTAGAAACTATTACTGGGGAAATGTGTCAGATAACCACCGACTTGGGCAGTGTCCTGCCTGATTCACAAATTAAAATTATTACAGGCTATTTTCATTTATGTATTTTATTTCAATATAGTTTATCATATTCTTTAATTCATTAAGTGTGTTTGTTAAACACCTTATAATCGGCACTGTGATGGGTGATAAAGAGATATTTAAGACAAACTCCCTGACATCAGTGGATTTAAAATATAACTTGAGTGATAAGTTTAGTAAATAACTATTCAAAATGCAAGGTTAAGGTGTGACAGATAAATGCTATGCACCATTTAGCGAGATAATCATGCTAAGAGAAATAAGCCAGACAGAAAAAGTTGAAAACCACATGATATCACTTATATGTGGGATATAAACCTAAAAGCAACAAATGAACAGGACAAACAGAGACTCATGGACTAGTGGTTACCAGAGGGTAGGGGGGAAGTAGATGGGGTAAAGGGGTCCAAATATGTGGTGACAGAAAGAAATCTAACTATGGGAGGTGAACACACAGTGTAAATATATATATATATGCCTTACTGTTAAAGTGTATAGTGGAAACTTATTGAATTTCATTAACCACTGTCATCATAAAAAAAAAAAAAATGCTATGCACCACGTATAACGAGAGTTCAGAGAAAGAGAATTTACTTCTGGCAACTTCATGGAGGAATGTAGCCAATGGCAGGTGGGGCATTTGATAAGTGAAAGTTTTAATCACTACTTTTGGAGCCTTATGAAATTGAAATCTCATTTCAAAGGTGTCAGCAGAAACGATATATGTATATTTTTAAATAAAACAAAATCTAATACATAAAAATGAGGCAGGACCTACTGGTCTAAAAGGTACATCGCCTGAAAGACATTTAGTTTATCTAGTATAAAAAAACATGGAAACGATGTCTTGAAGTTCCACAGCTTTGTCCTTTGAAGGTAACCTTGGGAGAAGTACGTAGACCTGGAATTACTTTACTATTAGACACATTATTCTGACAGCGTGTTGTAGCTTAATGGCAACTGCAAAGTTCAAAGGAGGTTTTGTATGTTTTATATAGAAAGCACACGAGGTTAAGGTCTAAATCAATGCATTTGTCATTTCTGTTTGGCAGTGTCAAAATCCACTGAACGCTTTTGTGGCAGGTCACGCAGAACAGAGATGAGTAACTTAGAAAACAATGAGATCTCCTTTAAGATACTTGCGAGTATTATGGACTTCAGGCAAACCAATGGAGAAAAAGATGCTATTACTCAGGATTTCTAAAGCATTTTTAGTAAAATGGCCATGACTAAAACAATGTTATATATTTTATAGCAGTTATGATCTCAAAATGCTTAGTTGTTATTAAGCATATGCAGAGAAATGAGCTCTCATAACTCTTCAGAAAGTCCTCTGCTATGCCTATATATTAAAAATACATTTAAAGCAGATCAGTAGAGTTATAAACTGCAGTAAAGCTGAGCTGTTTAGCATATATAATCCCTACTCTGTTCAGATGGCCTGAATTCTCTTTTCAAAAAAGATGAATGATCATTTTGAGAGTATATGAAGAAGGCAATGGAAATCATAAGACCTGGACACGAGAAAACCTCACGGCGGAGGCAAATTCTCCCTTGTTTTTCACTGAATTTTGAGTGTGGGTTATTAAAGGACACAGTGGCAAGAAAGCCTATGGGAGGGGCACCTCCACACCTGTGGCTTAGACAGCAAGCTTAAACATCTAGGGCCAAAGTGTCACCTCAGGAGAGAGTTCAGATGACTAAATTGAGTCCTCAGAGTCACATGGCAGCATGGAAGGGTGGTCACCACAGGCTGAGAGAGGCTTCAAGCTTCCACGGCAGATGGAAAATTAAACACAGATTGCTCAGCACAAATTAATATCACAACATTTAGGTCTTCCATCTGCAGAGACCTTCCCTCATCTCCCAGACTGAATCGGCAACCCCTGTCCCCAACCAATCACTCTCTATTCCACCCAACCACGTGTATCTCTTTTATTTTTAAGGTTTAGTCCATTTTAAAAAATGGTTCTACTCATTTCAAGTCATGAGAGGAAGAATGAATGGGACTTCTGTCCAAAGAGGGCATTTGAAATTCACCTCATTGTGTGGTGGGCACGTCTGTTTAGGTCATTGTAGAAGATGTCACACACTGAAAGTCTTCAAATATTTGAGGCACACCTACTACGTGCATGTTTCGAGGTAGATGGGGCTTAGGAAAGTAGAAGTAAAGATGAAAAAGGCAGCGTCTCTGCTGTGCTCTCTCTGCCTTTCCATTCCAACCTAGAAAGAACATTCGAGGAGTTCATTGCTTTTGTGTATTCTCTTTTCTAGTCATCCCATCGTCTGGTACTGTACTCTCCTGTTAGGTGGTCTCTGGTCGCTCCAGTTGCTATGGGTCTGTCACCACCCACACCTGCCTAGTGCTACTCTTCTCTCTAGTTTCCTTCTTTCCTGCCTGATGTTGATTCTCCTTGGCTTTTCAGATGAAAACACTGTCTCTCTCTTTCTTTCTTTTCCTCTCTCCCACCCTCTCTTGTTCCTCCCTTCTTTCCTTTCTGTTAAATAGAAGGAGCACCCTCTCCTTCTGCATGAGAGATTACTTTGTTTCTTCTCAACTTTGCTTATTTGTCTGTTCATAGAAGACAGGATAGGTATCACAAGACCTGGATTCTGGTTCTGGCTTTGTCTGAGCAGCCTGTAGCCTTGGGCAGGTTTCTTCCGGTTCTAACATTTCAAAATGCCAAAACTGCCTGAAGGTGTTGTAAAACTTAATGAATAAATGTTCCATTGACAGAATATTTACAAAGGGAAAGAAGCCACAGAAACATATTGAGTCCCTGAAGTCTGTCTTTTAGTGAAAGAACTCCTACTCACCAACTGCTCATATGAGTATATACATTTGTAGAAACATTTCTCGCAGTGGAAAGAAACCATTGAGAAGTTACTCATACTAACTATTGACAAAAATCCTTTTCATCCTAAGAGGATGATTGTAAAGGCTGAAAATCTAGGATTTAGGGGTGAATCGAATATGTTTATTATAGTGAAAAAAAGAAACTTATGCCACTTTTTCTTTTGAAATAATTTGAAACAAATAAAAACTGCAATAGTACAAAGAACTCCCATGTTCCCTTTACCCAAATTTCCCAATTGCTAACATTTTACCACATTTGCTTTATCATTTCTTTCTCTATAGACATATTATTTCTAGTGATAACATTATACTGAAGTAATTATTTTAAAAAGCTAAAAATGAAGAAAACTAAGTGGTAATATGCATGTGGTAAAACTCTGAACTCGATGTCAAGTAAAATTCATGATTTGAAATCTTTCTTCCTGTGTTTCTATTCAAAGCTGATCTCAGTGATCCTGTTGGTCTGTGGGAATATTGATCTTCCCTCACCTGAGATGACACAGGACATCGGTTCAGAATTTGATAAGTGACAATGAGAAAGTATTTCGTATAATTCCTAATAAAATGTACATGTTTTATTTCACATATGTTGAATGAACTTTGGAGGAATTTTAAATAGTGCTCCCTAGAGCAGCTTCTTTTTTCAGAAAAAGTTATATAATGCATGTTAAGATGAAAATTCTAATTTTGTGTATATACCTACTCTCGAAAACTCTCTAAAAGCCATAAAGGAGTTTGCAAATTTCTATTCCTTTGACAGGTATTGGCTTAGGAGGCATTTTAGTTAGGAATTCAGAAATCTAATTCTCCATATACCGATATCTCTTTCATGTCATGTTTAAATCTTTACCAAAAAAATGTTATTTCAGTTTGTCAATAGAATGCTCTAACCTTACATATAGAAAACTCCAGTGATTGTATGGATCTATGCTCCTAATTGTATACCTCATTGAAAATTATTATTTATCACAATTAAAAGATTTTAAAAAATGTTATCAAATTATCAAATGAGTACCACAAATTCCCACATCACATTCAGGGTGCTGATCCAAGTTCAGCGATGAAAGAGAAACAGATTGTGCAGCAAGGGATGAGGGGAGAGGCACAGGAGAAGGTGACACGTCCACAGCCAGGGGCTGCCCCACACACATCTAAGCATTTGGATATCAACTTCTATGGTCTCCCAGTATGTGAGAAGCTTAAGCAACATTTGTGTGTGATCTCAAACAGCAACCCAAGTCTTGGCCAAGTGGTTAAAAAGAAGGATTTGTTGCATCAAAGGTTTCTTAAATGTATGTCTATTTTAATGCTTAAAGAAAATGCCTATAAAAATAAAAATAGCCTCTATCAGTTGAAAGCTAACGTAAGACAAAAGCTACCACCATAGCACACATATGGCTCAATAGGGAAGAAAGTTGAATATAAAATAAAAATTCATACTTTGCAAGCAAAACAATTTAAAGACACTTATAAGGGGTTTATTTTGAATTATCCACATTTTTTTTTTTATTCCATGACTGATTCTTTTTACTTTATGATGTAAAAGAGTTGAAAATGTAGATATTATATACTTGAATGAATTTCTGTTATTTTTGATTGCCACAGATTATGTGTTGGAGCCCACATTCAAAACTCTCAAACGCTTTAATATTTAAGATACGAACAGCTGGGGATGAAAGTCATACACATCACTTTGCCCAGGTGACGCCAGAGCCATAATTGCAGTTATTGTTTCCATTACGTGCTGTAAATAGTTTCCTGCCCATAAAATGACTCCTGACTTTTAATTCTAAACCCATGGGTACATATAGAAATAATATATGTAATGGTTTACTCCTGTATACACAGAAATATTGATAGCTCACTTTAAAAATGAACTTTACTTCAGTTAATAGCCACAAAGATGAGCTGCACTAATGGGTAAGAAAGCTTATCCTAGGTAGAAACAGGCATATAAGGAATCAGAGTGCATCTTCAGGATTCTAGAACAATGCTTTGTAGTATCATCAAGGCCCTAAAGAACAGTGGCATTTGTTCCAATTCAAATCATGCCCATGGGTGACTTTAATGGTTGGTGTGCATTCCCTTTGATCTGAAACATAAACTTGTAAGGAACAAGGTCCATTTATTTTTTTAGTATGTTCTATACCATAATTATACTACAGTGCAAAATTAAAACACAGGACAAAAACTACCACTACAGCACCAGTATGATTCAAATTTGAAGAAAATGTCAAGCTTTCTATCACATTTAATTACAGCTGAGCTCTCTTATACATGGAAGAAAACCGGAAAATGAAAAAAGCACCCCCTCCCCCAAATCTTGGCTAGATAATTATTGTGGAGATTCAGTATTGTGAGATTTTGCTGAAAGATGCCTCTTTTATTGTAAATAGAACAACTTGTTTGCTGTCCTTTGAGGTGCTAACAAAACACTTTTTGAAAAATATGAAAGTGTGCATCAGAATAACTCTACATGAATGTAACAGGGAAGGCTGGAATAGGAATACTCTATTTGTGGAGTGAATAATATTGAGAGAAAAATTACATACTTTTTCAGTTGCAACTCATTTAGAAGAGTTTGAGTTTGTTATTTTAAAAGATTACAACTATACTCCTCATTGTTTATTTACACGGCGGGGACCTAGAGTATCATCTAATGTTCAAACTATGGTTTTCAGATGCAAATTATCACTTTAAATTTTATTAAATTCAGTACATATAAAATGGTTGTTCTCGTGCTGGAAAAGTATGCAAGTTTCAAATATTATGAAATATCAAACACCAGAAAAATTTCAGGAACTATATACACAGTAGAAAAATAATGCTACCATAGACCAGCTGTCTTAGATATTCTAAATATCTAGATAATAAGGAGAAAAAAAGGACACAAGTTCTGGATGTTCTCAGTTGGGTGTTGAGATTCTGAGGGATACAATTTATGTTCCTAGAAAAATAGGTGATAAGGAAAAAGGAGGCAGAGCTGATGGCAAGTTGAAAATGGGGTTCCAGGATTTAAAAACATGTTCAAAGTAATGATAAGCTGGAGGCAACCATTCCAAGAAACAGGAAACTATCTACCCAGCAAACTGTGGATTAGGTCACTGTCATAAACTCATTAAAAATGTTTTTCTGTCATCTATGATTATTGTTTTAATGGAAAGTAACAGGAAAGTGACATTCAAAATACCTTCATGAAACCAGCTGTGCTAGAGTGTCCCAGTGTAAACTATATGTAAACTGAGCTTCAGCTGAATAAGGAAATGCTTTCAGCAATCCTATATTTTTGTTCCAATGTTGTAGGACTGTCAATAAAGATGTTTGTTGGTTTAAGTGAGACCAGAAGTTGTTTCATCAGGGAAGGTGCTGCCTCAGCTTCTGTCTTGCTCAGATTGGCCAGATCATTTGTATGTCCGTGGAATGAAGAACAGTATGTCTTACTGATAAGAAACAATGCCGTTATTAAACAAAGGAGCTCTATGTGAGGTCAAACCTGTGATTATATTTCGCCAAAAAAAGTGTGACCATGACTTTAATCAATGATTTGGCTTGCTAGCTGTTTCTCATTTATATAAATTAGTGTAAGTGTTCTCTATTTATCTGTGTAATACATACAGCTACAGGTAGCATCGATCAGTTACATTTCTTGCCTTCACAGGGAAGTGACAGTAAAAAAAAAAACCCAGAAAACAAACGTGCACCTTCATGTTAAAATCAAGAGAATCACTGACTAATCCTGTGTCTACCAGATCACACATTCATCCCCAAATACTCAGCTGCCGATACTTGGTCATTAATGTTATGAAGCAGGAGTTCTTGGGTCGTCACCTTAGGAAGGCTCTTAAAAGGATTGAGAATGTTCTTAATTCTTCAAAGTGCTTTGTATAATCCTGGATCCTAGTTAAATTTTTAATCTTTTGGGGTGGGGGCAATTTTGAGTTGTTTTGTCTTAAAAGCCACTCAAGGATATTTGAAAAGGGCCTTATAGAACAGTTTCACTTGTAGCAAACCCAAAGACAAAAGAATTAGGAGCATTAGCATCATAGATGAAATTCAAGACCATCAATCAAAGTGAATTGCAAATTGTAACATTCCGTAAAAAGTGATAAGCAAATAATTACTGAAAGAAAGTTCTGCATATTGTTTTAAAGGCTAATTCCAATAACACTAGGTTCTCACCTCAACTCTCAGAAGAGAAAAATAACAGAGGTATACCAACAGAAGCTGTTAAATAACCAGATGGGAAATACAGGAAAATGCACCTGGTTCTATGAAGCAGGTAATGCTAATAAATCTCTATCAAAAAGTCCAAACCAAAAAAATTTACTTGTTTCAGTCTCTGGCTAGAATGGATTCTGTGAGCACTGTGAGGCAATTAAGCAAGATGACCTTAATTTAATAAATATTTATTGAGCACGTGCTATATGCCGGGCTCTGAAGATAAAAAAGAGAAAAAAATTAAGACACAATCTTTGACCTCAGGGTATTTATATCCTAGTGAGAAAGGCAAAAATGTAAACCAGATTGCTCTGTAAAATATACTTATTGGAGCACAGAGGAGGGAGATGAACAAGTATCACTGATTTTATGGATTTCAGTAATGAGAAATGAAATATAACATTTTTGGGTTGAGAAAGTGGATGGAGAGGCCATTCACTGAGAAAGAAGACAGTGAGAGGGAGAGATGATATGTTCTATTCTGGATAAAGTTCTGGAAGCTGTCCTAAGTGGAGGCCAGGAGTTCAGACAGATGGGTGGGTTGAAGATGAGGACTTGAACATCACTTGTTTGGAGAGGATGGCTGAAATAATGGAAAGAAATCATCTCTCCTAGTGAGTATGAAAGGATGGTCAAAGATCAAACTCTTTTGGGGAGCTGGCATTTAGGCCAGTAATTCTCAACATTGGCTAAACACTGGACTACACTGGGAAGCTTAAAAAATATTGGTGCCGGGGTCTTATTTCAAGAGATCTGATTTAATTGGTCTGGGGCAGGGTCTGGGCATTGGAATTTTACAAAGATCCCCAAGAGATTCTAAAATGCATCCAGGGTTGAGAACTGTTGTTTTAGGGGATGGTGCAGGAAGAGTAAAGAAACCATCAAAGAGGAAGCTAAACAGAAAGATGGCTATAGGGATGCGAAAGGAGGGGTTTTCCCGAAACGGAAATGTGTTAACAGGGTTGAAAATTACAGAAAGGCTAATAATGTGGTGACTAAAATGTTTCTGATACTAATGACCGATGAGATTAGGAAGCGTAGTTCTGGTGGAGTGGAGAGGTCAGAGCCAGATGCCGGGGACTCATTGCACCTGGTGGGGAAGAAATCAATGCAATGCAATGAATATTGGGAATAGGTTTTCAAGGAGCTTGGCTGTGAAGGGAAGAGAGAGGACCACGGCTACAGAGACAAGCCAGGTGGAGAAGGGTTTTTATTTTGAAAGATTTTAAAGAGATTTTATCATTTCATAATAGGAGGCTAAGGGACGGCACTAATGGAGAGGAATGGAAAAGCGGGCAAGTATGGGTGGAGGGAGAGAGAGAGAGACAGTAAATATTTGACAGAACAAGATCCTGTGGTAGGTACGAGCTGGGAAAACACAGATAAAATCTTAAATTTATGTCCTTTTTTTTTGGTCTAAGACATATAAAGATCTAAGCATTTTCTTTTGTGACCACTGTTTTCAAAATGCAATTTCAAAGTTAATTCTCAATAAGCCTAAATATTTTAAATCAAAAAAAGTTCATGTACTTCTAATTTATCTCAAATTTAAATAAAAACTCCAGTTGTAATCAGTAAACACAAACCAATTTAATGTTATTTAAAGGAGACAAATGACATATTGACTATGACTATTTCTTTTAGACTTGATAAAGTATTTTAAGTAGTCTTATTACTACAGTTCTGCCAAATGCAATTCAAGTAAGTCCCTGATTTTTCTCTAAGGAAGGATATTTTTGAAGCTGAATCATAAATTACACATTGTACCCTGACAAAATTACCGTTTCATGGCATTTGCATCAAACCCATTATCTTGTGTTGTTGCCTAGTTACTGGAATTCTGAAGTTTAACGCATTTTAGATGGATATTTAAATTTCAAACAGAATTTCAGCAATGCAGTCTGCAGAAAGAGAAACAGCTGGATGCATCTTTTTACTTAAATTTCCAAAGGCAACTTCTTTCTCTGCAAGGGCTCGGGCTTGCTAAGTTTTGGAGAAGGGTGCAATCAACATCACATATCAAGAAACACTTAATTCATATTAGTTTTTTGGTCTGTTTTTGTTTTTACTATGGGAATGGAGGAAAAATTCCCTTTTTGTCTTTATTAAATGTTTAAGGCTTTAAACCTATGATTTAGGTCCTGTTTCATTAGTATAATTCTGTATATAACATACACATGCATGCATCTTTATAGTATACACAGACTTACCTGTTCCCATGCGAACACGTGTTGATTGAAATAATACTGAATTTGTTCATTTGCAATGTTAATGCACAGCTGCTCAAAGGAATTTTTTTTGAAATTTTCAAAGCCAAATATATCCAGAATGCCAATGCTCAGTTCATCACCATTCCCACTGGAAAATTAGAGAGGCATTATTTTGGAGTCCTGTTTCCTTCCTTCCTTTTTAATATGGAACACTTCACAAATTGTGTGTCACCCTTGCGCAGGGGCTATGCTAATCTTCTCTGTACTGTTCCAATTTTAGTATGTGTGCTGCTGAAGTGAGTACCCTGTTTATTTTCTTAAGAGGTAACGTAAAGCAGGGCGTCTCAGGAAACATGTTTTGATTTAGCTAAGAAACTACTAAGCATACATACTTAAGAGTGAAAGTTTTAATTTAAACAGTTTCCCTTTATAGAACATAAACATAAATTACGGAGCATCGATTTTAATATGTAGATGGTCAATATTTTTTTTGCACTACGGAAACCGTTCCTCTACTATCTTGTATACTTGAACAAAAGAAACTTCTTTCCTATGGGTTTACTAGAAGATCACAGCTCTGAGCGATTAATGATTCATAAGGAAAACCCGGCTAAGCACTCAGAACACAGCAAAAATATGTTCAGTAAAAACCATATCGGAAAAGCACAAATTTTGTCAAAGAGTATATGTAGTCTTTAATTTTAGGACAACAATTAAAACATCTTGCTAAAAATATTTTAATTATTTTTAAGAATCCTTATTTATTATTGGGTCATTCACTCAATTTTTTAATATAGAAGAAATGGTAACCTGAAGGAAGATATAAATATATGTGGATTGATTTTATAATTAAATATTTTAAAATACAATTAAATATTATTTTATAATTACATATTCCAAATGCATTCTTTCATGTTCCTCCAGAATGGTTACCTCAGTTCGCTAAAGGTTAGATACGTGGCCCAAAAGTTTGTCCTTCCCGCAAGGAATGCATGCATTGCCAAGTTCTTTTCATGTGAATTTAAAAAGGGAAGTACAAATATTTCTCTTGGTGTTTACCATTTACATAACTATGTTACTCTTAGTGTTGCGTGAGGCAGTGATTTGTAAATGACAGCTGGCAACTGCATGCTAGGAACTGAAGAAGGATGCTCTCCATAATGGGAGGAATTGACTGAATTTAGAACACAGAGATACAGAACACTTTGAATATGTGATGAGACTGACAAAAGGAAAGCTATCCTATTGAAAGTTCCTCTTTTGAGTAGTAAGTGTAATTTTATGTGGTTATACGAGGCAAAGTGATTAAGTTAACATTTATGCTGCTTCAGTCAAAATGATTATTCTTTTAGCATCTATTTATCCCAAAGAGTCTCACAGACATAAATATTCAACTTGTATAATAATATGTTAAGGGGAGGACCTAAGAGATAATCTCATTCAAGGATTCTCAAACTAGGATCTGTTAATGGCCTTCGATGGTCTGAAATCACAATCGTGTGCAATATTTTGGTGGATATGTGTCAATATATACATTTTTTTTTTTATTTTGGAGTGAAGGACATTATTTTCAAGAGGTTCTTAAAAGGCTCCAAGATACTTACCAACAATTAAGAGCACTGACTTGTCATTCCATGCCCTCATTTAATAGCTGAGGAGGAAGAGACACAAGAGAAATGCGGGAACTTGCCCAGGGCCACACAACCAGTTGGTGGTAAAGCCTGACACAGAAGTCGGGCTCTCCAAAATCTTAGTGTAAATCTAGAACAGTTTGAACTAAATGATTATGATGGCCTCGTTTTAATATTTTAAACTTTTTGTAAAAAAATTTAAAAGTCTAAGATTTGGATAGTTTTCACTAGTGTATGGGAAGGAAAGTCGCCATGTAGCAGGTTGGCTATAGAGGAATTTTCAAAAGATCACTTGTTTAGAAGTCGTACTCTTCTAGGTACCATTTGGTGCCAAACATGCAGATGATAACTAACGAAATGAGGCAAATTTCTGAATAGCAATCTTACATTCTATGGAAGATATAGATGTTAAAAATTTTTTGAATTTTTTCATTTTCATCTGAAAGCTTGGCATCATATAGGTGGCCACACATGAACATACAAACTATTTCACCATTAAATTTTAATATGCAAATTGGATTGTGATTGGCAGATCCAGTCAGATGGTACAGTTGCTATGAAGTAAAGAAGCAATTCTGAGTGGATAATTTTGACTGGATAATAATATGGTGTGGTGTGAATATAGTGGAAAAATAACAATGACTTGCATGCCTGAAATGTGTATAAAACGGTCTTTTATGTTTAGTAAGCAAGCATGGACGAGGTGATCTAAAGATAGATGTCCATCTTTTTTTTAATATACAGATTTCTAAAGATTGTATAATTTATGGCATAGCAAAACTTCATATGTAAATGTAAGGACTTAAATCTTGTGCAATCCCTGGCATCTTTATTTCTAAGATGAGGTACCAGGTAGGCATAGAGTTATGTTCAGATAACACCATTCTTCATATCCTGGACCTTCCATTTACTAGTTATTTGGAGCATTTCTGAACCAAATGTCAGTGGAGGCCAGAACACCTACCTTTACGGAATTATAGCAAGAGCTAAAGTATAAGAAAAAGTTTTCCTGTGCCTTCAAGATTTAATTCAAATCCTTGAAACAAAAACTAAAACTGCCAAATTGACATTTTATACAAGTATAAAATGGTATATACTTCACAGTACACCTTCTAATTAAAAGACATATAAATTGATAGGAAGAGGTCACCTTAAAAATTCACTTTCTATTATGTTTATTTATGTTGCTATAGTTTTTATGTTCCAACAATTAAAAGAATTTTTAGCTACAGGGCACAGTGAAGTGGTACTATTAGGAAATAAAGCAGATCTACTAAAATATAACTTTCATAAATTAAATGATACCAATTAGAAACATCTTCAAAGGGACTCTGAGCGGGGGAGGTTGATAAGAGTAAAGGTGGTCAAAATATGGTGACAGATGGAAATTTAACTTTGGGTGGTGAACACGTAACGCAATATACATATGATGTATTCTGAATTTTGAACACTTAAAACCTATATGATTTTATTAACCAATGTCACCCCAATAAATTTAACTTAAAAAAATATAAAATAGATTGACATCATCTGACACTTGGGAAAAAATGTTTCTATAAAAATTTTTACCTTGGTGATGTGTCATCCTTCAACAAGTTGTTAATGCGATTGACTATCCAGCTAAAGAGACGGCCATATAAAGTTTTAGCCATAGCATCTCTGACATCAGTAGCTTTTTCTACAGTATTGGGTTGTATAATGGTTTCTCCTCTAGTGACCACACAGTGGGAGGTGAGAGCTTCTTGTAGCTCATCTGGCTGAATGCAAAGCAAAGAAGCAGCTAAAAAAGAAACAGATCTGTTGTTAGAAGATATTATAGCAGTGAAGTAACTTCCCAGAGAATAAAAATGTCTTAACTGACCTTCTTCAAACGCCATGAAATCAATATGTGAATATTTTGTAATGTAAAATTCAGTTATTGTTTAATAATCTTGACCATTTGTCACTATCTATCTCTACTGGCCAACTGTGGGCTGCTATAAAATATAGCATGGCACAAAGCAAAGTGGCTGACAGAGTGAAATGTCTGTACATGCGAGTGTTTGTTATGTGGTGCCAACATGATTTCACTGAATTATGTTAAGTAATTTAAGACATAGTGAATAGATAGCATAATTTGGATACCATTACTATATACACATTTTCAAAATGTAAAAACTAATTGGAAGGTAACGTAGACTTTAGGGATATACCCAAATGAATGTATTTTATGTACCTTCTGCAGTATAAAAGAACAGAAAAAGACATTCATATTCAACCCAAAGAACATAAACCTATCCTGACATTCATATACCTTTTACCATAGTCCCTTTCAGTTACATATTTCTTTGCTAAATTTGGTAGAACTTGATGGCCAAATAAACATTATTTAGTCTTTAATGATAATTATTCATCATAGTTTGGTTATTTCTAAGTATATTCATACCTACAACATGCCTTTATTGTAATTCATTCTGTTAGCTGTTGATAATTCTCCTAATTATGATCAGATGGTGAGATTTGAATCTTATCTTTGGAGTCTTCTGGTTATTCCTTCCACTTCTGATAATCTAATATCTTATGTGCCAATTAAGTTTTTTTAATACATGAAAAATTAGAACAGGTTTCCAGGTCCACGCCAATCATTACATGCTAATCTCAGACATTTGTTCTGCTGCATTGCCAAGCTGGTTCCAGAGACAGTGGGATGGAAATAACAAGGACCTGGGACAGGTCCAGCCCAGGATGGGTTGGCATTTGGCCCGATGAAAATTACCCTAAAACATCTCATGTTGTTGCTGAGCAAGTATAAATTAGAAAAAATATACAAATAAAAATGTATATCATGCAATTATCCTTATGTGACACAAACAGTATGTCATTCGACTCTCTTTAAGAGTTCAGTTGTGAATGGAAGAGAACAGAACTCACAGTTCTCCAGCGCAGCATGATTGGGAATGTGGCTCTTGTCAGTCTGGAATTCAGTTGCCACAGAAGAAAACTCAATGTTTCCCACATTCAAGATGGCAGCGAGAATACTGTATATACTTCCGAGTTGCTGAAAGACAGCACAGAAATGTTAGCATCATTCTTCTGTCGAGTAGAGCAGTGACTGCAGCTGGGAACAACCTGGGGAAGAATCTTTAGGCTCTAGAATAAGATGGTCACCCTGCAGACTATGATGTCAGACTAAGGACCCAGGTAGGCAAGGTTCCAGAGAAGCAGGGGCTTGCGATTTTATCTTCAGAGGTGAGCATGGTGCCTGTTACCCAGGGAGTGCTAAAAATATTTTATGAATGCAAATATGAATACAAAGTAGAAATGAGGAGCTCCCCTCAGGGCAGCAGAAATATCTAATTCATTAGGCCACAGAGAAATCTCTCCATGTGAAACTTAACTTTGGAACTTAATGTGGTTGTTTCCATATGCGCATCTTTCTTGAGGTCATCTTAAAAGAGAGGTTGTACGTGTGGAGAAAGGATAGCTAAAGAAGAAAACTCCAAAGATCCCAGCACTAAAATCAAAAGACACGCGTGGTTTAAGACTAGGCATGAGAACTTTGGACTAAAGCCTAGAGTTTACAGTAATTGCTTTTTTTTTTTTTTTAATCACAAAATCCTAAATGGTACAGTGAGGAACAGGAAATAAAATCCTTTATTGTTTTCTTATTTTGCTGCATTTATTTTAGCCTGGCACCTATACTTAACTAAAAATGATTATTTTACTCACTCCAACATTCTGAGTCAAGATAAATGCTGGAGATGAAAAATATCTTCAGGGATATTTATTCATTCATATATAACATGTATGTTAAATAAATATATAAATATATTTGTTGAATGAATCCTCACCAGCATTGGGTGTCAGTGTTTTGAATCTTGCTCATTCTAATAGGCATGTAGTGGTATCTCATTGTTGTTATAGTTTCTTATGTAAAAAACAACATTTCTGCTTCTGAACTTAAAGATCCTGAAGATAAAGATCTACGGCTGGTCCACAGGCCCTGTTTAATATCTAGCCCATTGCTTTCTCATGTTTGGCGATGACTCAAGGTCTGCGTAATGAATGAATAAGTATGCTTTTTATGGTAGATTATGAATATCGTGGTGTCCAGGGAAAGTAGAATGAATATGTCACCTTATAGCTCATTATAAAATATAGGATGTATCTGATTTACAAAACATTATATTCAAAAAGTGTCTTTGTAAGTGACTTTGGGACATGACGTATAATGCTGTAATACAAAACACCTTCCTCCTTGTTGTCTTTGTCAGCCTCAATGTGTAACTTGCTCCGAAGGTAAAATGGAACATTTCCTTAGTTGAGCCCACCATAATTCACGATCTAACCAAAACAGTGCACCTTTGTAATAAAAAGATAGAAAACAATATTATCGAATTATGTTTTTTAAATGATAAACTAAATAGACTATATCCTCAAACGAATAGATATGTAATTTAAGATGAATAATTATACCTGAACATATTATAATATCAGACTGAAAACAACCCTGAAAATAAGAATATGTCCCCATGGGCTTGAATTCTGACACTTGAGGAAAAGCAGTTTTTTAAGGAGAAAATGAGAGAGTTTTGTATAGATTCTAAAAGAGATTCTGTGAACATTCAAGTGCAATAGTAATTGATGGCTCTGATCCTATTTCATGTTTAATTTAATTAAAAAATATTTTTTTCTTGATATGGGTGTTACTGATATAATGAGTTTAAAACTATAGCCTTTGAGCCTGGAGTTATAAAAAGAATGCAGAATTCAGTCATAAGGTATGGGGATTGGTTGAATCCAAGGAAATAGTGAACATATGGTTTATGGTTTCCCGATGATTCAAATCACAGCTCTGAGAATATATTCAGATCTGTGGTTTGAATCAATCATACTGGAAAAGCGTTTCTCAATCGGGGACCACTTTGCCTTGAGGGGTCATTTGGCAATGGCTGGAGACAGTTTTTGTTGTCACAGATGGGGCTGGGGTGTTACTGGCATCTAGTGGGTTGTGGCCAGAAATGCAGCTAAAGCTCCCACAATGCATAGGACAGCCCCGCAACAAGGGGTATCCAGCTTCAAATGTACGTAGTGTCAAGATTGAGAGACCCTGTCCTAGAGACATGCAGGACCTAGGTCCCAGACAAAGTCTTAAATTCTCTCTCTCTCGAAGATGACTCTGAACTTTCAGCCTTAGCTCACAACTCTAGGAAAACATAAGAATAGAGGTATTGAAGTAAATCGAATCTACAGTATTGATTGTGGGTTGAATGTGTGCCTCCCGAAATTCATGTTAAAGTCCTGACTCCTTAGAATGTGACCTTATTTGGACACAGGATCATTGCAAATGTAATTAGTTAAGATAAGGTCATACTGGAGTAGGATGGGCCCCTGAATCTAGTAATGAATGACGTCCTTCTAAAAGAACATGTGAAGAGACAGACAGACACACGCACGGAAAATACCACGTCAAGAAGAAGAGGGAAATCAGGGTGATACATGCGCAATCCAAGGAACACCAATAATGGCCAGGGGACCACCAGAAAACAGGAGAGAGGCGTGAAACAGATTCTCCCCACAGCCCTCAGAAGAATGCAATCTTGCCTCTGACTTCTAGGCTCTGGAACCGTGTGGGAATAAATTTCTGTTGCTTAAGCCACCCAATTTGTGGTACTTTGTTACGGCAGTTCTAGCGAACGAGTACAGTATCAATGCTTTTTTGTTAAATTTATGAATAAGACATGTAATCTTGTGACAATCAACGTGTTTATTCTTAAAAGTTTAAAACTGAAGGTAATGTTAGACACAAAGCAAAAAATCTGACAATTAGTCTTGTGACTTGAATCTAAATGCTTATCTGATAATACACATGATTCTTATTTGAAAAGTATAACATAATTTGAGTGCAAATCATATTCAAAGGTATAAGATGACTTGATCTATATTAATAATTTTAAATTATTAGATTTTCATGGCTAATAAGTCTAAGTGCTTAAGAAGATTTAGTTATATGATTAGAAAGTTTGGAAAGTGCTTACCAGTCCTTATAAGCCTGTGTGTCAGTCAGTTGCAATATTTGAAAGACAGGGAAGTACTAAATTTTTATATAGTTTCAGGTGTTTGAAGACATTTTTTTTTCATTAAAAAACTTTTTTTTAGATGAGGCAACTCTTGGTTGATCTCACAGATTGCAAGGACCTGGTCAACTTACAATCCCTTGTTTTTTATTTTTTACGCCTACAGCACCTGGTCTTCCTAGGTGGTCTCCCATCCAAGTACTAACCAGGCCCGACCCTGCTTAGCTTTCGAGATCAGATGGAATTGGGCTTGTTCAGGGTGACATGGCCATAGATTTGAAAAAAACTTAATTGTATCTGTTTAGGGCATTTTAAAGCTACATTTATGAGTTAAGTGAAGAAAGTTGACTGAAAGTTATTTCTATTCTTACACAAAGATTGATAAATTAAGAAATTGAAAAAAAAAAGGTGTAAAGAGAATGAGAAGCCAAAACACAGTGTAAGAGAAAATATTTGCAAAAGACACATCTGATCAAGAACTGTTATCATATATATACATATATATATATACGCATATATCCAATATATACATATATGTGTGTGTGTGTGTGTGTGTGTGTGTGTGTGTAATGAACTTTTAAAACTCAACAATTAAAAAAAATAATTAAAAAGTGGGCCAAAGATCTTAACAGACACCTCACCAAAGAAGATACATAGATGGCAAAGAAGATTATGAATAGATGATCCACAACATATGTCATCAGAGAGATGCAAATTTAAACCATAATGAGATACCACTACACACCTATTAGAATGTCCCAAATACCAAATACTGATAATACCAAATGCTGGTGAGGATATGGAGCAACAAGAATTCTCATTTACTGCTGGTGGAAACGTAACATAACACTGAGGTTACAGCCATACTGAAGACAGTTTGGGGATTTCTTACAAAACTAAACATACTCTTATCATATGATGTAGCAATTGAGGTCCTTGGTATTTACCCAAAGGGGATGAAAATTGATGTCCATACAAACACCTGTGCATAGATGTTTGTAGCAGCTTTATTCATAATTGCCAAAATTTGAAGTGACCAAGATGTCCTTTAGTAGGTGACTGGATAAACAAGCTGTGGTACATCTAGATAATGGATATTATTTAGCACTAAAAAGATATGAGATATCAAGCTACAAAATGACATGGAGGAAGCTTAAATGTACATTACTAGGTGAAAGAAGACAATCTGAAAAGGCTGCCTACTATGTGATCCCAATTACATAACGTTTTGGAAAAGGCAAAACTATGGAGACAGTAAAAAGATCAGTGGTTGCCAGGAGTTAGAGGCGGGAAGGGATGAACAGGTGGCACAGAGATGAATTTTAGGGCAGTGAAACCTCTCCGTGTGCACTACTCCATATGATATTGTAACAGTGGATACATGTCATTAAACATTTGTCCAAAGTCAAACTAAGGGCAATACTGAGAGTGAGTCGTAATGTAAACATGAACTTGGAGTGACAGTGATATGTGGATGTAGGCTCATCGCATGTAACAAATGTACCCCTCTGGGGGCAGCAGTGTTGACAGTGGGGAAGGCTGTGTGTGTGACAGGGCGTGTATGGGAACTGTTCCTTTCCAATCAATTTGGCTGTGAACTTAAAACTACTCTTAAGAAAAAAAAAAATTACAGGAAAAAAGATGTGTGAGCAGAATTAAAAGCTTAAGAAAAATACTAAGTACTTAGTTTGAAAATCATTAATATATTGAATTAATTATCCAAAATATGCCTCCTTTGAACATTAAAAACTAACGGGGGAACTGCCCATCAGGTTCATGTCTAGACTCACGAACCTGATCAACACACATGCTCAGCCTCTGTACCGGGCTCCTCCTAACTAGTCTCTACCTCTGGTCTTGCCCGTCTCCAATCCCTCTTCCACACAGTTGTCACAGTGATTCTTCCAGCAAGCAAATCAGATCATCTTATGTCCCCAGTTAACATCCTTCGATGGCCCTTATTTCCTTGAAGATAAAGTTCTAGCTCCTTAGCAAGGCATGAAAAGAAGGTTCTGCCTCTTCCAATGTACCTGCACCTTCATTTCCAGCTACTTTTCTCTCACAGAGTTTTCGGCTAGCTAAACTCCTTTAGGTGCCTCAAGTTCCACATTATTTTCATACTTTAGTTCCAGTTCACTGTTCCCCGCCCCGCCCCCTTCCCTACACACAATCTCTTCTTAGAAACGTCCAGTGATCAACCACCAAGACTTCATGTTTCTGTAACAGTCTCTGTTTCTCATCATGAAATCGACTACATTTTATTGAAATTATGCTTAGTGCATGTCTCTTCCATCAGATTATAAACTTGTTGAAGACAGAGACTGACAAATTCATATGACTGATTCCTAGCACAGAGCCTGGTATACAGCTGGCACTCAGTGAATGCTTACCAAACTGTTTCTATTGAGTCAGTCAAGTCACAGTAAAATTTCCCTCACTTTCAAGACAATCTTTTTCTTATTTGTATTGAAATCTTTACTTTCTGCCTCACACTTTCTGCTCTTCTCAGAACTTTTTAGAAAATTCTAATTGTCTCCTTTTTTGGTCTCAGGCTTTGTGTCCTGAGTTAGTAGTCAGATTTTATCAGAATAAGATTGTACTAAGCCCATTTGCTTTCTTCCAAAAGCCAATTATTAACTCCTTTAAGTGATAGAAACTTGTCATTGACATTCTAGAATAGTAACTGATTTTATGCATTTTGAATAAAGCCAAGGTATCAAATTATTTTTTAAATTGTCAAATGACTGTAGTGGACTAATATGCATTTCCCACCCTGATCAAAAACAATTTTTAAAAAATAAAATATTTCACAGAATTTCAACACTTTGTGTGATGCTTTAAAATACTCAAAAAGTTCTTTCGAAAATATTATCTGATCATAACTAAAGTCATAACTGATAATCCAAAGAAACTGTACTGGATGGTGATTCTAGACTCTTGTAAGAAATGGAAACAAAATTAAAGCAGAAAAAAAACCATTCTTATCTTAGACATAAGACATATGACTCTGTGCAGATAAGGAAACAAAAATTCCTGTCATGACATGGTAAAAAATGCCTCTAAATGAGTTGAATCATAAAGCTGTAGCAGGAAATCATATGTTTTAGAAAGTTTAGAGCTTTTCATTTCCATTCTGTTTTATTTTTAGAGACTATCCGATTTTGATTTGCCTGTTAACTTGCCTGGATTGTATTGAATCACAAATGTACAAGTGAATAGTAAACTCTAGAAATATTTAAGAGGACATATATATGGTGGGTACTGCCAACACCAATCAGAAAAATCAGAGAATCTGTATTGGAGAGTGATCAGAAACTGTGCTGCAGAAAATTGAGGGGAGGAAGCTATGCTTAGAAGATGCGAGAATCATGCTAATTCCCTTGATACTGAAAGTTGCCTCTTTCCAACATGGAATCAAAGTAGCTACTGAGACAAGGACATATCTAAGGAAGCTAGTAGGAGAACATAAAAAATTCAGGAGTGGGATAAAAAGGGAGTAAATATCCATTTGGTTTAATTGTAGTGACTCCAAACTGGGTCCGTCTGCCCTGTTAATTCTGAGTCTCTGCTTTTAGAAGAGAGACCACCATATCCTAAGAGAGTCACCTTGAACCAGATTAAAAGTCTTCACAAAATATTTAGAAGTAATTGTGCTTCAGCTCTAGAGACAGATGCTATATTTTCCTTTTTTTGTAAGCTATATGTTTGGGTGTTCAATAAACAGAATATGTTTATGTTTGGAATATACCGTTTTAAATAAATGAATTCTATTTGCCATTGGATGCTAGCTGCAAGACTGGTTTCATTTTTGTTACTAAACATTAGTTCACCAAGCAAGAGAAAGGAGTTGAGCCAAATAAAAGTGAAACATTACCTCTATTGAGTGGGGCTTAGAGGTAAACAAAACCAATTAACAGTGATTCCCTGCTTCTAAGACAGCAACCTGGGGAGGGGTGGGGGCAGGTAGGGAGTTGGTAAGATCAGCTCTTCCAATGACAAAAAGTAGGGAAAAGAAGTACAGAGAGGCCTGGCCCCTGGTCAGAACAGGATGCTTGCTTGGCGTACAGGATGCTTCGGTGTGAAGGATGCACTGAGATCCATTACCCTCTCCTGTTTTCCCCTTGCCAGGCAGCCAACAAAGCCAGACTGCAGTCCGAAGAAGCATCTACCTCTAGCAACATTCATCTTATGACCGAGAATTGGAGAAAAGGGCGGATATTGCTTTTTTCTTTATTCACTTGTCCCCTAAATAAACTGGATACCCCCTAATCTCCAAAGGTGCAAGCTGCAGGTGAGGACAAGGCTAGGGAGAAGCTTGAAGGGAGAAGGATGCAGCAGAAAGGGAGGAGCCAGATTTTAATTTTAATTTGGCAGGGGGAAGTGAAGAAGATGCACCCAGAAGGGGTTATGCCCAGGAAAAGATTGGGGTCAGGGCAGAGTTAGGGTAAACTAATTAGCATCATGTTATCCAGCCGAAACAGCAAATATCCTATTTTCACTCCTGATGCAGCCAACCTAGGATTAATGTGCTGAAATATTCAAGGGAGGATAAAAATCTTGGTCCTTTGAGCCAGAATGAGAGTGAAAGGCCTGAGTGGTTACCTATGATGATACTTGGAACATCAGAATTAGAGCATAAGGATGAGATTAGGTCTGGATCAGGGCGGCATGTGGAACCTCGTGGAGCTTCTCCTATAGTGCGTCTGAAATTTCTGGGTAGTGGTCATACGTCACCTGGAATATGGCTGGAATTCGTGCCTTCTGAGTCAGTGACATCCTTTCCCAGAGCTGAACTAATTACAAACACATTTATTTCATTAGTAATGAAAAATATCTATTTTATTAGGAAATGGATTAGGGTCACCTCTGACTCCAGATGTTACAGTTCAGACCTCCTTCCCAATAAGTAGTAAGGTGAGGTTAACAGCACAGTTTTCACCATGATATGGTGTCCATCACTAAAATCTCATGGTGTATGCAAGGTGTATGCCACTCTGCTCTTTACAATGTGCTATCCACAGTAAGTTCTACAAATTTACTAATCTCTCGATTGTCCAACTCCTATTCAGTCCTCATCATTTATCTCTCAACTCTCCAGCAAAGGCTATTACTTATTGGTCAAGCAAGTTCTCCTGTCCTCATACATCAATCCAGTCACCTTGACAATCTTTGCTGCCTTTTTTTTCCTTTTGTGAAGGCAGAATAGGGAAATGAGTTTCACATACTGGTCACTTTAAGAAGCAGGAATCTTCCTTGCCAGGAAAAAGTTCTTCATAGTTATATATTACAGCTAAGAGCAGAGTCTGTAAGTTTCCTCCTAAATCTTCAGGAATCTTATCAAACAATGGATTCTTTGTTCCATGTGACAACCTAAAAGCTATCTAATGCATCAACAGAGAAAAGGGCCCTAATTATCTCCTTTCTGCCTAGAGACCACAGAACCATTGCATTTTCTGATTTGAACTGCATTATAGTAGTTACAGTGTGGACCCGGAGTTGTAAGCCCAAGGACCAGGTCCGTGAATCTATGGAGAGAATGCATCATTCAAAAATGAAGATGGTCAAGTTGGAGCTTCTATTTCTAAACCAAACAGTTATTCGCTTCAGCCCAAGACTTTCTGTGAGTAGAGAATTTGACTAAGGACGCATTCAAACTTGGCCTGCCAAGGAGTCTATAGTTTGCCATTGCTTCCCTCTCGTCCATGCAATTCACAGTGTTCTGGAAAAACTGAGAACTCTTTGGGAAGTTATGGTCCCCAAAATTGTTACTTCTCTTTGGTTGGTCCTGGATACAGCCTGCCAGATCTCCCTTGGCTCCTCAACCTCTCACCTGCCTCTCTCCACAACCAATTAATCCATTTAGAAACAGAGTAGCAACGTATATTCCTAACTCAAGGAGGAATTCTAAATTCTGGGGCTGTAAAGCATCCAGGTAGGGAGTCTCCCCATCACATCTGAACTCCTCTTGGTTACGGAGAAAGGCCACACTAGCAAGATTAACTATAATAGGTGAAATGTTTCCTGATGGATAAAGATTACCCCGATTTACCTAAATATTCTCCCGCAGGTAGACCCTAATTTCAATTCAAAAGAAAAAATCATTTAACTGTCTTTCTTTTCCAACATGACCCAGTTACTAGAGACCATACTTCGTTCCTCAGGGTCAAGGTCTTGAAAGTATCCTCCCCACAGGCCTGCAGCAAGAACACCCACGGTGGAACCAAAAGCTTTCGAAGATGAAGCGATACTGTAGTACTTAGCAGTAAGGTCTCATAGTTTCATATTTGGAGAAAAAGCACTTTTCTCTATGCAAACTTTTCTCTATGCAAGAACATGTACATCTTTAAAAATATTACTTTCTGGCAAGCAAATGAATCAATGAACTAAAGGTTATTACTGGCAGCCTTCCATTTTAGTCAGGAGTCAACTCTGCCTTAAAAACACACTATGAAATGATTAGATAATTTCATTGCACATAATTTAAATGATTTTGGTAAAGTTTCACTTATATCGGCATCTCTACATTTTATATTCTGTAGACAAAGTTTTCCAAATTTTTAGAGAAGAATGAAGTATTATTTTTAGCTCAAACTTTTAGATCTGATAACCCAAGGAATCACAGTAAAGTTCTTAAACAGACACATTAACTGTTTAAAGCTGCAGGAGTGTCATCTATGAAAATGAAATTAAAATTCAACGAATTGCACATTAGTTTCCTAAAAGAGTTCATCTAAAAGCCTGATTCACATTCAGAGTGAAATATTCTTTATCACTGGATCAAATCAACACAGCAAACAGTAAACTGCTATGAGTAGAGTCTGAAAGTTTCTTTAAAAGCCTTCAGGAGGCTTTTTAAACAAAACACTGTTATAAAAATTAAAAAATACAACCATTGGCACAGAAATAAATCTTTATGACGTGGGTAAATTCAGAGCCTTAAATGCCTTCATTATTAATAAGAAAAATGAAGAAATAGAGATATCCAGTATTCTCTTTTTTTAAAAAAACAAGAAAATAAATGACTAAATTAATAAATATATAAAAATAAAATGGAAATCGATAATACAGAAAATGAAAAAAATTATAGGATGGATAAATGTATCCATTATCTGTTGTTTGGGTTTTGTTTTTAAGATTGAAAACCCCTTGTAAGATGAGTTAAAAATAAAAAAAAGCAAAGCCAAAAAATATATAAGATTAGAATGTGAAAGGAAATGCAGCTAGAATTACAGAATAAATTAAAAGCCTTTTAAGAAAATTTATCGATCAAATCTGTGACATCTGATTTGACGATGATTTCTTAGCAAAATACAGACAAAAGAAAATAAAAATTTGAATAGGTAATTGTCATAGAAGAATCAAAGGTAATTAAAGATTCAATATCAAAAAGGCCCCTGGACAAGAGGCACACACAGCTAAGTTTTATCTTATCTTAATTCAAAGTTTTAAAAACCAGTGTTTTCCAGTCTTCTCTAATGGTGAGCATCATCTGGGATGTGTATGAAAGGCACAGATAACTAGGTATCTTCCCTGGAAATTCTCATATCGCACGACTGGTTAGGACCTAGCTATATTTGTCTAAGTCCTTTATATCTTCAGAGACATTGGGAACTGATTCTAACTCTGATTTAAACTCTTATAGGACGAAGGAAAAAAAAAATTAAAAGCCTTACTGGCATAACTTTAATTCTCAAATCTGATAAGGATATAAAAAGAAAACTAAAACAATAGATAAATCTCATTCATAAACATAGGTGCAAAAATTCTAAATAAAACACTAAGACACAGAATCCAGAAATTTGTTAAAAGAGAAATAAATACAGTTTAACTACACTGGGTTTATTCCAGAAATGTAAGGATAGTATACATTAAGAAATCTATCAACATAATAAGAGATACGAACAAATGGCTACAGAAAAACTTAATTATGTTATTAGGTAATGAAAATATATCTGATAAATTTCAGCAGGATTCTTAATAAAAACCTCAAGCAAAGTAGCAATAAAAAGAAATTATTTGTGATAAATGTTCTTTATCAGAAATAAGAGCAAAACACTAAAACCATTTCACTTAAAATCAGAAACTAGACAGGGGGCAAGCTATAATCACTATTGCTTAATACTGACTTAGACTCTAAATCTTAGATGCTCTAAAAATACAAAAGAAAAAGAAATGATTGACAACACAGAACAAAAGGGTAAAACTTCTTTTTGCTGATGACATGATTATATATTCAGAAAAGTCTACCAATGGAAGAAATATTTCATTTATAATAACACTCAAAACCATAACACAGTTAGAAAGAAATTTAAAAATAAAGCTTAAGTTCTAGATAAATAAAACTATAAATTATCAAACACTTAAGCAACATTTAAACACATGGAAAGGTATATCATGATTTGGAATGAGAAGACAGAACATCATAAAAACGACAATGCCCCCAAAGTAATATGTAAACTTAATACAATTCTAATTAGAATTCCAACTGCGTTCTGAGAATTGAAATAATTGATCTTAAGGTTTATATGGACAAACAAATGCCAGACGACAGCTAAGAAAAGCAAGGAAAAGAAGAACGTGAGAACAGGACTTGCCTTACTAGGTAGGATGCTTTACTAGAAAAACATAGTATCAAACCACCCTAATCAAGTCAACAGAATATTAGTATAGAAACAGAAACATAAACTGGTGGGTAAAATAGAGACATCAGAAACAGATTCCATGTTATATAAGGCCTTAACATATGATAAGTCAATCCAGTGAGAAAAAGGGTATAGTTTTTAACAA
>NW_024347790.1:9909243-10015739 GCF_902729225.1 Pteropus medius | reverse complement strand
CAAGGGTGATCCATGTGAAGCCCTTAGCGCAATGCTTGGCATATACTAATCACTCGATCAATGCTGATTCATCATTAGTAACAACAAAAAGATTTGAACCTCGAGAGGTTCAAACGTCTTTCCTACTTACCTCCATTGTAAAACCTATGACTTTGAAACACTGCTCAATTAACTCATATTGGGATTTATAGAAACTATTATTCGTCATATCCTGTACTGTTCTGAGGTGGTCATTTTGTAGGTATCTGAAAAAAAAATGAAAGGATGGATGAAAATCTAAAATTAAGGGGAAAGTGAAAGTTTTATTTATGAAAGTACAACCTGCTGGGTTACCTGGGAGGCTTATTTTCAGGCAATTTGTAATGGGCTAGTTTCTTCTTTTCAGCTAAACCAGCGTAGATGTAGTAAAAAACATGAAAATTTTTTTCTCCACTGCAAAAATAAGACGTTTTCAGTAAGGTGGTTAGTAAGAATATTTATTAATCATTCAAATTACTTGGCAATATAATTATCAGAAAAACAACAGCTGCGCGTGCCAATGTGGGCTTCCCAAAATACTGGAATTTGGCTTTCTGTGTTTGCTATCGTTATTATTATTTTCAACAACCACTGTCATTAAATTCATATAAATTGCTGAGTACTTTATATAAATCATTCAACACTTATGCTACCAGGCATTGTTGTGGGCACTGGGGATGTAGCAGGACAAAACAGTCAAAAACCACTAAACTCTTGGAGTTCACGTACAAGTGGTACAGACAGAAAAAGGATCAAATTAATAATACATAGACAGCATGCCAGATGACTTCAAGTGCTACATTATCTCGTTTACCTGCCATATCCCCTAGTTATTCAGGAGGTTCCCTCATTTCACATCCAAGGAAACTGAGGCTCAGAGGGGCTACTAATCTCTGGGTTCAAACCAGGGCTGCTCGAGTCCAAAGCTCGCATCTTTAACCACCTTGTTACGCTGCCTTTCTGGGGTTCGGTTTTCTCACTTGTATGAGGCATGTGTTTCTTAGGAGTCTCAAGGTCCATGACTCTGTGGTTCTATACATAAAGAGCATTTCCCAGATTCTGGAATCAGACAGTTAAGGGAATGTGGGTCACAGCAGGGTCCATCTCAGGCTCCGCATGGTCCACGACATCACCGCGGGGACTTCAGCGTTCCTCCTCTCCTCGTCTTCCTTTTGCTCTGGAGAGTTCCCGGGATGGCTCACGCTTCCTCTCCAGGATCGGGCAAGTCCTCTTCAGAAACAGAATGATCTTCCTACAGGTTCACGGTCTCCACCGTTCCTCTTTGGCCTGCTTTGCTCCTACTCAGATGGCCGTGACGGTTGTCTGGGAGACCCTGGGGTTTGCATCTGTCTTGTGGCACTGCCCTTCTGATGCTCCCACGGCACCTCCCTCTCCTTTGGGATGGTCCTCAGTCCTCCCTTGACCACTCACTCCATTACCACCAGGCTCACGAGACCGGGGTTGGGACAGAGAAGGGTTCCTTCTATAGGAACGAAATTAATTACAACCCTCAAAACCTAAAGCCTTGCTGTCTTTATTCCTTTTTGTATTACTCCTCTTTCAGTTAGTATGAGTCCCACCCCATCACAAAGCTCTGTGTCAGGAGGGTCTGTGTCAGGAGGTACCAAATTGTCGCTGCACAGTGCTCCTCCCTGCCACTGCACTGGTCAGAGGTCTTCCAAGAAACAGGACCAAAAGGGCGTGTGTGTGTGTGCGTGTGTGTGTGTGTGTGTGTACATGCACACGCGTGTGTGTAAAGAGAACGAAAGAGAGAGATTGATTCAGGAGAGAAAAGAGAAACACTCCAAAGACAAATCTTTGGCAAATACACATTTTGAGAATGGATGGATGAATCTGAGTCAGAGGTGAAAAATTCAGAGGTGTGAGAAAAATCAGGAATCCACTCACAGAAGAAAAAGCAGGTGAGCTTTTCGAGAAAAGCAGTAGTCCCCTGGCTGAGATGCTGAAGTGAGAACTGGCACATCCTTCAGAATGGTTGTAGTCACACCCCAAGTCATGATCTGTTGCAGTCAGCAATAACACCTCAATGAACACTAACATTGTGTACGGAGCAAAGTTAGGACAAATCTGTAAGTTTAGTTCTTGTCTTTTCTCACCACAAAATAACAAAACTTCTCTAAGACTGGCACAGCTTATAATTCAGTGTGCTTTGTTCTAATGAAATCACATTGATTGCTCGGTGTGTCACACCTTTAATGCTTAAATGATGCAATGTACAATTAGAGAAGTGACTCATAAATGTAGACACACAAAATTGGTGGTTTTCTCTTTAATTACCAGTTTATGCCTACTGAGAACTGTAATTTGACAGGACCTGGAGGTGCTATAGGAAATAGACTAACCTTTAGTGGATAAACATTCAGAGAGTTAAAGAAACAGGAAAAGAAGGTATGGCCAAGAATTACCAGTTCCATGTCTTGCCCTAACTATATCAAAGCTGTGCCTAAGACAGAGGACCACAGCCTTGGATACATGCTCAGAATGGCATGGGGACAAACACAGAGCCTCAGAAAGTTACCAAATAGTATTTCTCTGTCTCTGGTCTCAACCCCAATAATGTATCTTGTAATACTTCTTTAGAGTCCTACTCAGCCATCTGCAGGAAGGTCCTCAGGTCTGTCTCATATGTGCTCATCTGCCTCGGACCCTGGGGACCACCTGTGCAGCCAAGGCCTCGAACACTCTCAAAACCATGGCAAATTCCTCACAAGGCTGCAGCTTATCCCACCTGTGAAATGTCTGAATCTCTGACAAGGTGGCTCGCAATAAGGCTTAGAAAGACAACAATGCAGCTTTGCGTTCATATTCATGAAACAGTGCTTTTAATTTTTCATTTTTAATTACAGCTCCCTCCTCAAGACATGTGGTCTCCTCAATCCCTCTACCAGCCACCGCCTGCTCACACTTAGCAGATGAACACAATTCCTACTTTCTTGAGAGATGAGAAACCAACAAGCGATCAGCAAGCTTTCTGTCAAAGCGTACGTGGCTCTCCAGGAGACTGTGAGCTGCTTTACTGCAGGAATCCTATCTTATTTAGCTTTGCACATACTGTGCCTAGTAAATTCCTGGCACGTAGTAGGCACTCAATAAATATTTGCCAAATGAATGGATGAATGAATGAATGAATGAATGAACTGTAGTCAGAGAGACATGGGTTCAAATCCCAACTCAGTCATTTATCAGCTTCCTGATATTAGGCAACTTATTACAATTCTCTTAGTCTCTGTTTCAGTAATTGCTCCATAAATAATGCTGTCCCTTCCTCCAGAGTAGAGAGCACCACATCTGCCACTTTGTCGACGTCTGCTGTAGCGTCTGATAAAATGCTGGGCATGTGAGGGAAAAGCAATCAATGCTGAAATAAACTGTAGTGACAGGAGAAAAATGCAGTGAAACAGCTATAATTTATATTTACGAGAATTATCTAGCATTGACTTCGATGAGCTCACTTTCTTCTTTTAAGGATTTCTTTTTTAGAATCATCTACATTGAGAAGAGGATTTAAGCCACAAGTTATATGATAGTACCATTATTAAAAATATAAAAATAAACATATCAAAGATGACCATTGGGGTGGGATGACATGGGCAGAGGCAAAAAGAGAAAAAGCACTTATTCATTTAAAAAAAGGATAAATTCATTTAAAAAAAAAAAAACACAATTGTTTGCTTTGGTTCTTTTCTGCCACCTCAGACCCAAAAGGCTTCTGTAGAATTGAAAAATGCAACTGAAATTCAGTTTAAAAAGTTGTAGAAAAAATGGAAAAACTGTAAGGCAGCTGTGCTCAAATTATAACTGAGTTGTCTTTCAACCTGAATGTAAATTTGGAACTTAGAGGGCTTTCCCACAATACATGATGTTGTAAAACTAGAATAGCTCTTTAGGACAGCTGGGAAAAAAGCTTACTTAATTCATAGTATGTCTAAAATATAATCTTAATTGCATGATTTCCTACAGAATTTTGATAGGCATTCTCGAGATTATTTCCATGGTTACAGATCCAGGGCCTCATTGTATAGCTCCAGAGGTTACTGTCCACGATTTATTCTATATGTGACTGACATTCCTGCACATAAGTCCATAGAACTTACTGTGAATGGTGCCCCCTGACTTTGTGCCACATGGTGGCCCCATCTAAATCTCAATCATTTAGCCTCTCAGGTAGAGCTGCCCCAAAGATCTGAAGGACCGAGGTTCCTCTAGGCATGGGTAGCAAGGCCACCCATATAATTAGGATTATATTATGTTATTTCTAATCTTCACTCTGCTACCAACACTAGTACTGTTGATAATGGCTTAAACTTACTATGTGCTAGTCATTGTGCTAAATACTTGACAGGCATTATCTTAATCAATAGGTCTATTGCTATTTCCATGTTAAAGATGAAAAACTGAAGTGCAGAGAGGTTAAGTATTTCAAATCATATACTCAGTAAGTTGCAGAACAAAGATCCTAGAAAGGTCCTTAAAATTCAAATATCTTACCCAAAGTCAACCTGCATGGAGTAGAAACACAATTAAAAACCATATCTGTCAAATATTCTTTCCTTACATATTCTGAATTGATGACCAAAGGATAATTATCTACATTGAGGGTTGAGCTCAGAAGCTGGACTCTAGGCAACTTATCTTCACAATTTGATCATAATTAACTGATAGCAAATTTGAAGGCACTTAAATAGTAATGTACTAATATATAACAAGAGCTTGTGTTTCCATAAATTTAACATATGACATATTATCACAATAATGTAGATATGTTTGGCATAAAATCAACATAAAAATATGAAAGCCTCTAACTTGCTTAAAAAATGTGTGTGTGTGTGTGTGCGCGTGTGTGTGCGTGCGTGTGTATAACCACCAGGGTAGAAATCTAATGTTGTGACTATAGTTTCCTCATAAGAATGACAAAGATGTTTTGGAGTCATTAGGCCAGGAGAGAAATTTGGTCATTCAGCTACAAACTGCCAAAAAGAACTCATTCAGCCTAATGCCAAAACATCATATCGGTGGCTTAAATCAGCTGGCAATAAAAAGGGTAACTCAATAAAGCCTGTTCCTGAATCCTTTATTTGGTCCCTTGTGTATAACTATAAGAAAAACAGGACTGATACAAAGGCCTATTTATACTTTTTAAAAATTCTTCTTATTAAAAGAATAAAATGACTGCTATTTCTAATTAAATTTCACATTAGTTTTGTGTAAAGAAATATATTCTCTCTTATCTCAGAAATCATTCTAATTTATCCCGTCCATATCTGTGATAGGCATAGGTTTTCTATCTGGCATCATCAATTTTAGGTTATTTTTTAACTCCTCTACTGGACGTTAGGGTAGGACAGTACTGAGGGACCTCTTTGTTTCTAATAGTAAGTACTCCGCACGTAGTAGATAATCAATAAAATTTCATTGAATTTTTGTTGCTATGGCATTTGTGACACATGTCATTCATGACATGCATTTTGCTTAGGACACACATGTTGCTCTGGGCATGTATATCATCTATGACACATATTTCAATGATGACACATCACCTATAACACATGTGCCACTAATGACATCATTTATGACAGCATGCTGCTTGGGGCTCATATGCCACTTATGACACACATGTCACTTATTTCACAGATGTCACTCATGGTATGTATGACATGTGTTGCTTATGACACATATGCCACTTACGCCACTATATTTGCTGTTTCTCAGAAAATAGAAGATGTTTGATGTGAACTTACAGGGCTTGGTGGATAACTCGAGATTTCTCCAGAAGGTATTCATAAATCTGTGCTCCCACTACAGCTCCAGAAGAGGTAAATTTCATTTCTAAGTATTTTCCAAATCGGCTGGAATTGTCGTTTATAACAGTGCAGGCATTGCCAAAGGCTTCCACCAAATTGTTCACCTGTAAAATCTTCTCTTGAAGGGTTATATTACCAGCCTAGAGAAAACATCAAGATACATTTAAAAAATATAAAAAATTAATTTTGTATATAATAAAATGTCTCTTTGATAAGCACTTTATGTAGGTACAAATGTATGAGAGCATATTGCCAGACATCGCAACCTGGCCTCTCTCCCCACCCCAATATGCATATTCACCCACTTGCTTCCTTAGAGAGGTGAAGAGACTTTCTATGCTTCTATTTAAATATAGTTCCGTTTAGTGATTTACAAACACAATTTATGCATACTGAGGTACATGTCTCATTTTGTTAATCCTCTTCTTCCTTCCTGGGCCCCGTCCAAATGTTTCCCAAAGCCAGAACCTGAAACTAGGGGAGTAAAGGTAATGTGTAAATTTGAAATCAGAGGAAAGGGAATAATTGGGAAAATTAAGAACATCTTAGAAGTGTGGGTGGGGAATCCCAGGCGAGGCCAAGGGGCCTGTCCCTCTGTTCTTTCCTACCCCTTCTCAGATTCTCTTCCCCTCAAACAAGTGTTACTTTTCTTTCTTTGTCACTTTCCTTGAAATTCCACTAAGTAGAAATTTATTTAGATTAAAAGCCAACCCCCTCTAGAAAAGCATCCTCTACTCTGAGAAGCTTAAAGAGCTATCAGTCAATCACATCTTGGTAGAAACTGGATCAAATAGATTATTTGCAGTGAAATACCTTGCTGAGCTCAGCTGTGTGAAAGGTATCACTATTTTGGAAGTCAGGGAGATGAGAAGTAGGTATTTTTGGAACACAGGCTACGATAGAATGTGAGTGGGCTGGAGGGGACATTCACCGTGAGGTTCTAAGGTCATATAAGGATTTGGGGTATTTTCTAAAAGAGGCAATAAGGGTTGAGAGAAGAGAGTAACAAGAATTGGGACAAACTTAGCTCTTTTGAAATGTTGTTTGGAGCTGGTCTTGCACCCGTGAAAAAGGTGAGATAACATCTTCATTATCAATGTCCAGCTAAGTAAGGTTTTGGAACTGCATATTACAAATGCAAATTCAATCCACCAAACTTCCCATATTTGAACCTGGTAAGTCTTTATCAAGGAGATAAGTAAAAAACATGATAAGACCTAATACGGGTAGGATTCTGAGATGTATGTATGTGTGTGTGTGACTATATATCGCCATCCTCAATTAATATCAAATCACATTTAGATCTAGAACAAGATAAAGAGATTAGATAAACAAGTTTGCTGACATCTACAAAATAATATTCACCACACACAAGTTAATCCATTATTGATAAGAACCTTTATCCGTCTACAAATCTGGAAAGAATGGCAAAGGCCCGTCTATTACAAAGGCTCGAATAAATTAACTCAGGTTTTCATCTCTTCCATGTCAGGACAGTACGCTGTGCCTTGCTACCCCTCTCCCTCCAAAATCACATCTTATTTCACTGTACTTGAAACTTTTTAGAATGATACTCATCCTAATTATAAGGAGAGGGGAAGCTGATGGGCAAGGGGATGGAGAAGGGACTGAGATGACAGCCCTGAGGGAGCAACACCTTCCTGGTCTCTTCAGGCTCTTCCAGTCCTTTGGAGTCACAGGTCTGGTCAGTAGAGGTTACAGTAATCCATGGGCAAAGTGTATTTCTACTCCACACCAATACACGTGATTGAAAATATTAAAACCAGTTAATTGATTTTTAACAGGAACGTGGAATTCTTTAAACTCATTATATTGAAAATGAATTAGACTCGATTAAGCAGTTGTTTTGACACTATGACGTCTCATCCTTTTATAGAGAGGTTAGATCTGGCCTTGTACCTGTAGTACTTTGTAACACAAAATTCCTATAGTTAAATGAGGGCAAAAAATTTAACATGCCTCTAATTGTAACTATGTAGATCACAATAAAAATTTTCACAGGGATAAGTTGTACACGATGAATTTTTTAGCTATTAGTTTAATAAAAACACATAATTCTTCATCTATCTCATATCAAGGACTCTACCCAGAAGATCAAACCAAGTCTCTATCATCAACTTCCCTTTTTCAAAAATTAAGATATAATTTACATATAGTAAGAGTCATCCTTTATAGTGCAAAGTTCTGAAAGTTCTTAAACACATAAAATCATATAACACCCACTACAATCCACAAATAAAATAATTCCATCAGCCCCCCAAACTGTATCATTATCTTTTGTAGTCAACACCTCCCTCTATCCTCAGCCAGTGATAATCACTGATCTGTTTCTGTTCCTATAATTTTAAATTTGCCAGAATGACAGATAAATGGAATCACACAGTATGTAGTCTTCTGAATCTGGCTTCTTTGACCTAGCATAACACATTGAGATTTATTCAAATTTCATCTAATAAAATTCATTCATTACTTGTACTGGTGTCTTTTTATTCATTTTTTACTTATCTGATTTCTTATTAATGAGTTTTAAGAGTTTATATATATATATATGTATATATATATATATATATATACATATATATATATATATTAAGGATACAATCTTTTATTAGATATGTGACATGCAAATAGTTTCTTTGAGTCTGTAGCTTGTGGTTTCACTTTCTTAACAGTGTCATTCAGAGAACAGAAGTTCTTATTTTGGTCAAATTCAATTTTTTCCTTTATGGATTATGCTTTTTATGTTTTATCTAACAACTATTGTGGCTTCATAGTAAGTCTCAAAATCAGGTAATGTTATTTTTTCACAGATCAATTTGTGGAGATTTGACATGTTGATAATATTAAGTCTTTTAATCCATGAACATGGTATATCTCTCTATTTAGGTCTTTTTGAATTTTATCAACTTTTTCTACTTTTCAGTATATAACTCTTCCATTTGTCTTATAAGATTTAGATTTAAATAGTGTATGTTTTTTGATGCTATTGTAAATGATACTTTTAAATTTCAATTTCCAACTGATCATTTCTGGTATATATGTATAATTATAAAAATACAATTGATTTTTGTAATAGTAACTTCTCTTTGGCCTGTTAGCAACAAAAGGAGAGAAAATAAAAAAAAAAAAAGCATTTAGTGACTGAGATGGAGCTAAAAAGAGAGAAAACCAGTTACAAAGCTTTACTGACTAAAAGTTAAGAAAAGTTAGAATATCCTCAAAACACAGCATTGCTTTTTATATTGTTGATTATATTTTAAATTAATAAAGGATAACAAGTGTTTTATAATTTCTGTACATTATTAAATTTGAGAATTAGTGAATAGTAATCTAATCAGTCATACTAGGTTCTAAAATCCAACAAATATTTGTTAGGGCAGAGAAAAATTAGCCTGTACCTTTCCAAGCACCGTCAGCTGCTGAACCAAAAGATGAGCGCTTTCAGTCTTTCCAGCACCACTTTCTCCAGAAATCACAATGCACTGAACAGTGAGAGAAGGAAACTGTAAGAAGGCTTTATCCCCACAAAACGTAGCTGACACACAAGAGACTAAGAGTGGAGTTTCTAAGAACATGAGACTCCTTACCTGGTCTGAGCTATATGTCACCATAGACTGGTAGCCTAAGTCAGCCATCGCAAAAATGTGAGGAGGGCTGGCAGTTCTCTTTGCTCCAATATATAGTTTGGAATGCTGAGGGTTAAAAATATAAGTATATATTGTGTAGGGATTTTTTGTTGTTGTTTAAGCCCTAGATTATGTACAGAGAGCTCCAGTTTTTAAAACAAAACATAAATCAAAGTAAAGTTTCATACCACTAGAACACTACATACACATTACACACCACACACACACACACACACACACACACACACACTGCACAATTCATGCACAATCATGTAAAATAAAAGCCTGACATAAAGCAGCCCAGAAATATGATATGACAATATGATGTAATATCACTCTGGTAAGAAGAATTTAAAAGAAGACTCTCTTAGAAGTGGTACTTAAGGTTTTAAAATACTATTATTTCTTTAAACAAAAAGACATTTTATAAATAAGACAATCAGGTATCATTTTGTTGACTGTTTGTTGGTTATAATAAAGTCTGACATATGATCATTACTTTTTTCCTTTTACATCATTTCACATATGTTTTCTCACTTTATTTGTCCAAGATCTTATAGTTAATTAATAGTAGAATTTGCACTAAAGCCCAGATCTCTGACACTTAGGTCAAGGTTCATAAATTTGCCATTATTCTTCTAAATTTTTAAGGATGACAGAATTATATATTTTTCACATCCAAAAAATAACTCTTAGGTCGAATATTAAATAAATTTCCAGAGTACACAAATAGCTAGAAGAGAATGGGTCCAATTAAAAATGAAAACCAGCCTAGTCTAACTCCAGAATACTATTCTATATTTAAACCATTCATAAAATACTCATTGCCTGATATTAAAAACCAATTGATATGTCAAAAGGAATATTTAAACTCATAATGACAAGTTTTATAGCTATCAGGTATATATTACTAATATGAACAATATAATTATACTTTTGACTCTCCCTTACTTGGTCCAGAGGTAAACATTAAGTATACACCTTTTTTAGGCATCTGTTTATTGATATGATACCTAGTACAGACCAGTTATCAATAATTGCCACATACTGTTGGAAAAATGAAAACCACATACTATATCCAGATTGATTCATCTTCTATTTTTTCCTGTTTCTATGTTTCAATAATAATTACTTAATTGTTCATTCAAGGCATTGAATTAGACTTTCTTTGGCATCATTTAAATTAATTTAAATATCTGAATAGTAATTATTTTTAGTACAAAGTAAGAGAACACAAGCCATGTCACATACCTCTGTGGAATAAAGACCTAGACTCTGGAAAGGGTTGAGAGCAATGAGTATATCTCCCACATAGATATAAATCTGATCTCTGTAATAACACTTCTCCAGTTGCTCTGAGACTGTATTCTATAATAAGACAAAAATAATTTCTTTTTCTTAAAAATTATTTATGGTCAATTACAATTTAAAAAGTAAACAATAATAAATGAAACATCTGGAATCTGGAGCAAGGCTCATAAAGAAATAAATGTATTGACTGTTTAAAATGTAACACTGGGTCAGCAACTAATGTTTCGTTCCACAGGCATTTTTGGTTTTGGGAGTCACAGGGGGATGCCATTGTTACCTGGGTTTTCCAAAGGACATATTTGATATTACATGGATATTATTTACATATATATAATGTTTTCAAGGAAATACGTACATGTCAAAGATGAAATAGAGAGAAGGAACACCAGAAAAGGAAAGGGAAGATACAGTGAACATGATTTTATTCCAAATGGAGGTTATTCAGTGGCTCTGTGGAATGTCCTAGCCCTTTGCTTAGATATCTGGCTTTATGAGGCGGAATGAAAAGTTCAGAAAAGTAACTTTCATAGTTGATAAATCATGAGTACATAGAATCAATTTTAAGAGCATCAGAAGTCATCATTTATAATACATGATATAAGAGAGGAACAAAAGATCTTAGGTCTAAAAAGAGACAAAACAGAAAGCACAGACAATAGAAACAAACCAACTCAGGGTTTAACATATAGGTCAACAATGTGATAGCAAAGCCTTCTTCAAAACTCACAAGCCTAGGAATTCACATCATTGGAAAATTTGATATGTAAGGATTCATAAAGGTTTTGACAATCTCTGACTTGCAAACACGATTTGATTATGAGATGTTTGATGTTTGCGAGAGATTATTTTAAGGAAGTACTTGAGTTGTTTACGCAACCCTAAATTTACCAAATGACTACTTCTGTTCAGAAAATGTCTCCTGATTTGTTGCATTTCTCAGCAAAATGCTCAGGCACACATCAGAGGTACTTTAAAAAATAAAAATCTGTTGATCAAGCAGGATAGAGTTCCCAACCTTTCACTGAAAAGAAACTATTCATTTCTCTAATGATTTGATTATCTAGAATAAAAGGGGATGAGGGGAAAGGAGGCTGAAACTGTAATTTTCTGGCTTGCACTTGTACCTTCCCAAGAGATGTTTGAACTATTTCTGAGGACAATGGGATAAGGAGTTTCAAGCAGAATTCAATGCCCTAAAAGGTTAGTTCTGGGAGAGCAGGGATTCTGTGCTCCCACGAGGAGGACCACTGACTGTGGTGACAGAAAGGCTCCGAAGTTCCCTGGAGGCCTCTAGGTGCAGCCACTGAGGGTGGAACCGGTGAGGAGTAAGTGGAAAGGTGCCACAGCGGGGTGGTAGGAGGCTACTTTTTAACCTCAGGAAATCGTTTCTGTGAAACTTCCAGAAGGGATTCAGGGGAAGAAGGGTCATGACCTATTAACAACCCATGCTTGTGGGCAGGCACGCCTTTGCAATTTGAGTATCAAAAAAAAAAAAAAAAAATTAACTCCAGGCTGGAATGATCTGGAAATTTGAGTTACATGTATTAAAACTGAAGATAAGAGAAAGAATCAGGAAGCTCAGAAGCAAAGGAAGCATGAGACATACAGCTGCCATTCAAACAACCTCCTGCTCACATCACTTCTATAAATTAAAAAAAATCTAGAATATTTAAGTTCAATCAAACTGAGTTCCTTACCTCATCCAGAACTTCTAGGGTCGCTAAATCATCTACTTCCTTCAGACTGGAAATTAGAGATCTGCTGAAGTTACTTTTCTTGGTGTGAATACGTTCATGTCTGTGGAACAATACAAAAAGAAAAACCCTTTCTGCTTTGAGAGCTTATTGCTGATCATAGAAGTAAGTTTTAGATTCACATGAGACTGGAAAACTTCTATGAAGCTGATTTACTAAATTCAATGATAACGATTTACCAGAGAATAGCCTAATGTATTTGATCAGTTTCTTTTCTCTACTGGAAAAATGCGACATGTCAAACTTACTTCACAGATGATCAAGAGTTTATTATTCCTGTCAAGAACTATCCTATACATAATTTACTTTGAAGCTTCCTCTAAACTCCTATGTGTAGTTTAATCGACTACAAAGTGGCGAGTCAGAGAGATCTGAATTCATTAGATTACCTGTTTTGTCTGAGATAGTCAAGAAATGGTAATTAAAAAAATTATTGTTCCACAAAATATAAAATACAAAATAAACTGTATTGTGGATTTTCAAAAGGTTAAATGCATTTAGAAAACCAATTTCAGACATTAGAAAGTTTATTTCAAAGTGACATATTTCCGCAACTTTGCCTAACAGCATAAGGATCTTGATTTGACATGGAGGCTGGAGAAGTTGTTGAGGTAAATGCAAGAGTTTGTTTCAACTTTTCTGGACCTAAAATGATTATCCGTTTTATTTTGGGCAAAACTGTTTTTTCAATGCTTATTTTTGGACCTGCTTTTAAGCATCTGAATTCGTCTGTTAGTGAAAGGAGGAAGAACAGACAGTGAGGAATGATAAGAATTGCACCACCACTCAGTAAACTTTAATGCTTTCTCTGGCTTAGAGAATTAAGTCACTATTGACAAAGTGTCCTCATCTCTATCTGCGGCCAGCCCTTTTTCTGTGCACTAGATTCTGTCTCCTCTCACTTATTCAAGGACATCACTCCTGCTGGTTCGTCTCTCACTCCTACGTCACTCATTTCCCCATCTCAGCTATTATAGCACCATATCAAAAACAAACAAACAAGCAAACAAACAGAAACATCCTTCCTTGACTTCCAGTTTCCTTCATTTACTATTGCATTTCCTTGCTTTATAGCAAAAATCTTCAAAAGAATTTTCTATACTTAATTTCTTTAATTTCTCTCCACCTAGTAAGAGAACCCATTTCTTTTCAACCACATGGTTAAACCCAGTGGTCAATTCTAATCTTCGTTTCCTTAACTCAGCAGCAGCACATAACAGACTCCTGCTTGAATACATCCATCTTGGCTTCCTGTACATCTCGCTTGACTCTCTACCTTAACTGAGTGTCTTTTTCTGGTTCCTCCACGTCTTTCTGTCACATTTTGGAGTCTCCCAAGCTTGAGTCATTGGAGCTATTTTCTTTACAATCTACATTCGCTTCCTGATTTCATAGCTTTAAAAACCATTCATAATCTGACCACTCTGCTCATCTCAAGACTTAAGCATCCAACTGCTTACTCGACACTTCACTTGGAAGTCTGATATATCGGCAGACTTAACGCATGCTGAACCGTGCTCCTGAATACCCCAGCCCCACGAGGCTCATCCCATTTCTCTTACGGTTCAGGTGAAAACCCAAGAGTGGTTCTTGGCTCTTCTCTTTCTCTCATACCCCTCATGTAATCTACATGCAAATCCATTCAGCTCTATCATTAAATTATATCTAGAACCAAACATTTCTCACCACCATCTTCTCTACCATATTTAATCTCACATTTAGCCTCTCAAGTGGTTTTCTCACTCTCCCCTTTTCCTTCTTACTCTTTTCTCAACACTGCAGTCAGAGTGATCTTTTAAGAAATATGTAAGATTTGTCTTTTGTTTTTATTTCCTTCGCGGCCCCATCTGTGTAATGAAACTTTATTCGCTTTCCACGGTCCACCTCAAATGCCACCTCTTTTAAACCCCTCAGCATAATTCTATACATCCTTCAGGACAAACACCTGTTAAGTCATTTCAGTCAATCATTTGTGTATGACTCTCATTCCCTTTACAAGACTGTAAGCTTCCTCAGGATAGGGCCATCTCTTCAACACGTGGTCCTGGAACGACTGGACATCCATGTGCAAAAATTTGAAAAAATGAATCTAGACACTAACTTTACACCTGTCATAAAAAAGAATTCAAAATGGATCATAGACTTGAATGTAAAATTCAAAACGATAAAACTCCTACAAGATAACATAGAAGAAAAGTCCAGATAACCTTGGGTGTGGAGATGAATGTTCAGATACAAAACAAAAAGCACCATCCATGGAAAAAATACTGATAAGTTGGATTTCATTAAAATTAAAAACTCTGCTCTACGAAAGACACTGTTAAGAGAACAAAAAGTGAAGCCACAGACTGGGAGTAAATATCTGCAAATCATACATCTGATATAAAATTCTTACTTAATAATAGGAATAGTTTTACTCCTATTTGTAGTTCTTAGGTTCCTCCATAAGAATTTTTGTAGCACTTACAATAATTTGTAATTATACGCTTATTTGTATGGATAATTTAGTTAATATTTGAATCCTTTACTACAATGTAAGCTCTAAGATGCACAAGACTATGTGTCTTTAGTTCCCTGTTGCATCCCAGGAATAAGCAGAACATTTATAACATAGTAGGACCTCAATAAACGTTTGCTGAATAAATGAATGAATGCCCCCATGATTTCTGGCACAGGACTGCCATACAGTTGGTCTCCATATTTGCTGAACTTAACAAGTATCATTTTATTTATTCCCCTATTTCCAAAGAGACTCATATAATATATTATTTTTAAGAAAATAGAAAAAGAAATTCAACTATCCACTTGATTGAAGTGAAGAGCCCTGAATTTTTCATCTGTTTTTCATGGGTCCATTTGGTAGCTAAAGATTGTTCCTGGAAAATGACAAGGGGTGGATGGTAAAGAGCCGGAGGATCAATACTTGGCTGGCTGGAACTACTCCTTCATTCCTGTGAATTCATCCTCCATGATGTTTTGGGTATTAGTTTCCAAAAATGTAGCAAAGATTTTGATACTGTGATGATTTAAAAACCTCAGATGGCTCTCCATTTTCTACAGTATGACTTAAAAATGTCCTGGCATGGAATTCATGGACCTTCACAATCTTGACTCAAAGAACCTTTCCAGCATCGTTGGCCATTATCTCTGTGCAGAACATTTCCTGATATGTCAAGTATTTTCAAAACTCTGTAATTTGTTCATTCTGTTTCCTCTGCTTGGAATTATTCCCTCCCATGTCTGGCAAAAATTCTACTTATCATGCAAAATCAGGCTCAAATACCACACTCTGTGTGAAGGCACTGCAGGATTTTCCAGAGAGATTACACCACTAAGTAGAGCTGCTTTACATTTAATTGGGTATATGCATGTTCATTGTTCCTGCCAGACAGGGAGAAATTGTGAGAGAAAACAAGTTTTATTCATCTTTCTATGCTTGGCTTCGAGGATACAGAGGTGGAAAATACAATTGGTAGCTTAAATTGCAATACTGAGCCCTGCCCAACCAGCAAGTGTGCAAAGAACGGTATCTGTCAGAGTGAGCAATCCTATGTCTTTTTATTTTAGTTCACATCCCACCATTTCTGGCAAAACTTTTAAAGTTAAAAAGGCAGTTCAGGTGCCAAAACCTGTCTGACTTACCATTCTTCTCACATAATACACTTTTAATATCCACAGGATTCAATTGTGTAATTCAGGTTTAATGGAAAATATTAAATCTAGCCTTTTATATGTACACAAGTCTGGGGAGGCTGTCAAGCTATCTGATGGGGAAAAGGGGGAAAGAGTGTGTATGGAGGCAGGAGACAGGATGCCGTGTTCCCTGGACTCAGGAAGCCAATGAAATATTTTAATCAAAGGGTAGAGCGTGAAAACTACAGAGTGGAGTGGCATATTCCAGTAAAGAAATAAATCATTTTACCATACTTGAAAAATAAACATTATAACTAAGTAAAGATACCCAAGAACAGTTAAAATTCTAGTAGTGAATAATTTAGGGTCATATATTTTAAGAACATATTATATGATTAATATGGCCTTTTAAATTAGTAGAGAAGGAAAAACAAAAAATTGTGCTGGAACAGCTAATTAAAAATTTAGGAATTGTGTACTTTATGTAAAAACAAATTCCAGATTGATTAAAGAACTTATAGATTTAAAAATGTAATCATAAGTGTTCTAGGAGAAGATGAAAAAGTTGTGTAATAACAAGTTAGGGTAGAATATGTAAGCATGATAAGAGAAAAAAGAGAATGAATAAAATGAAATTGATTTGACATAATAATCTTAATATAAATATAATAAAAACAGCAGTTAAAAGAGAAAATGGGAAAAAATTGTAATATATATGATGGACAAAGGTTTAATATCTTTAATATATAAAGAGCTCCTGAAACTCAATAAAAAAAAATTTGCATTGAACACAAAGATTTTAGGTTTGTCTACTTTGATCTGGGTAGATGAATATTTTTCATGGAAAAAAAACCCTTCATTTCTTCTATCACTATCATTTCCTAAAAAACATGTTATCACTAAAAAATGTTGAAAGCTAGATCAATGACACCCAGATTGCTAAATCACATAATTTCTGTGGCCTCTTTCAATCCTGGAATTTAAAAATTTGTCAGCCTAAAGAGTCTGATAAATTTATGTACTGAAATATATATTACTTAGGATATGTCTGAGTGCTTCATCCAAAGAGAAACTGTGGAGTCATTTTCTATGACTTCGAAAAACTGGCTTTTACTACTTATATTTAATTTACCAGGGTTATTGTGAAGATGGCTTGGCCCTATTCTGGAGCATGGTTCCATCACTAAGATTCCTCTCTAATTAAAGGATAGACGGATGTGGGCTCAGCCCAACAGGTAGCAATGACGGCCATAAAGTCAGAGAGGATTAGGGGCTGACTGATAAATTATTAGACACTGAACTAAATTCCAAGACAGTTATATGGAAAACCAACTTATTTCTGAAGTTATTTCCTTTCTTTAGATCATGGTATTAATAACATCAAAGTTATACGTAACAGCAGGGGGTTGTAGAATCAGAATGTTCAGATCAAACAACAAAAAATTTTCTGAGGATAAATAACATGGAATATTTCATGTAATATGCTTAAATGGGCATATGCAAATGCCTAATATATAATAGCTATCATTATTTTAATTAAGTGGTTCTACCACTTATTAGACATGTGGCCTTGGGCAAATAACTCAGTTTCCTCAGATATAAAATAGAAAGAATAATAGCCTATTTCATAAGGCTGTTGTGAAATTAAATTATATAATACATGTAAAGTTATTATTCATTGAGTGCCTGCTATGTTTACTAATTTTAACTATTATTTTTATTACTCCCATCGTCTTGTGTTCAATCCTCATTTACTTTATTTAAAATTTACTTTTTATTTAAAATTTACTTGTTATTTATATTTAATTATATTCAAAATTTATGTTTACTTTATATTTACTTGTCCTCTCTTTGTGTTCTATAGATGACCCCTCTACCCTCAACGAACTTGAAATGTAAATACATAACCCTGGACTCAGCATCAAATGAGCAAAGGGAAGAAGAATTTGAGCCCAGGCCTTGCTAATTCATGAACATCATTGTTTTTGAAGGATTTCATTGCATTTATTATTAAATCCTACGTACACCCTGATGGTAGTATTTCAGCACGAATTACGCATTGTATCATACAGCGGGAAATGAGATGAACAAATTCTTTTTCTCCTCTTACTGCAAATTCTCACTGCAGTGTTCAAGGCTGATTTTATAGGCTACAGAGCTTAAGCCTTGTTAGGTGCTAGAGGAATGCAGTGACAAGGCACAGCACATGGTTGCCTAGCACATTTTGGTCTTAGCAAACTTCCCTCCCATCTCTTGCTGGTTCAGAGTTGAGGTCAATTTAACTGGAGAGGGCTGCTGGCCACTGGACTTGCCTATTTGTATTTCTCCACACCTGTATTTCTGCATCACCAATAACTGCCAGACAGGGCCATTGGCAAAGGGCTGCCCTGGAAAGCACGGTCAGCGTTGCTGTCACTTAGTTGGGCCTTAAACATTATCGAGAAAATGAGGCAAAAATTAAAAAAAAAAACAGTTATAGCTGTCATGACAAAGTAGCACAACTGAATGATTCACATTTCTACTCTTTCAAGTGGTATGATTAGTTGCATCAATATTGTTGTTCAGCTTTAAAATTAGCTGAACATTTAAAAAGCTATACGATTAATATAGAAGATCACAGGACATCACAGCAAGGAGAGTGAAACACAATGCAGTCCAATTTCCTTTCATTTTAAAAATTGTAAAAAGTGAGGTCAGCAAGTTTGTGCTGTGTCCAACCTTGTGGCAAAACTCAGCAAACCAGGTGATTAATATGACATTTCTATCTTTGTCCTGATTTGTTGGACTTCTTCCTCACCCCGCCCCCCCCAACACACGCACTAGGCAGAGCCTTAAACTGCATGTTTCAACATCCACTAATACATTCATTCATTCAATAATATTTAAATTTAAATTTCTGGAGCATCTAATGTGTTTTGGGCACTGTCAGGAGCTGAGATAAAGCAACAAAGACAACAGATAATGCCCCTGCTCAGATGGAGCACACAACCTGATGGCAGAGTTAACCATATAGAAACTAAAAGTTAAGATAACTTCAGCCAGGACTGATATATCTGGACACATCCATTTTTGAAGAAGAATATGTTAAAATCAAGGCGGTAAACCTAGCTACTACTGCGAATACGACTCGATTAATTGGCAGTCAATCTGTCCACATGGATTTTGAAAATACACAAACATGCATAGTTAATTCAGGTGCATAAGATTGGTTTGTAAAAGCTTTTTCCATGAGTTAAACGCTTTAAAAACTATTAAAGTTGTAATGAATAAATAAGACTAACTAACGTATATTTTATGAATGAAAATCAAAAAAGAATCAGCAATTGTGGAAATATTTTACATCTTCTTACATGTCTCTTTTAGTGTTTCCTAAGCACCTAAATTAACAGTAGCTGGGATATAGTAGGTACTCAACAAATATGTGTAGAATGAATGAATGATTATTGTCAAAGAAAGATGTCTAGTCCAATCTTCATCATAATATGGTATCTATGTTTGTCGGAAACAAACTGAATTCTCTGGAGTTTATTGGGGTCGATAATAGTTTTGAATGATTTTTCTTAGTGTAAATTATTACTTCTAAAAGTGAGTTCCTACATTTTCACAAGAACATCTAAATGTTTCTATGATTTTATACATTAGTGAATATCTAATCAATCATGATTGATTATTGTTCTGGTTAACTTTCATGTTTCCAGTATCAAATACTTTTTAAAAATATGTATATGTTGATTTGTTAGATTTAACTATGTACCAAGTATCAGACAGAATTGTAAAGCGAAAAATTTTTTATGGTTTAAAAAATACAAATTTATAAGAAGTTAAAGCTACAGATTTTGGGAGGGCATTTTCTTTAGAATATTCTCATATCGGTGTGATTTTAATAAAGATCTAAATGTGCAATTCAGTCCCATCAATATTGATCGAGACCCTGCTGTGTGCAAGGCTGGTAGTAAATGTTGAGGGATTATTGCATGTGAAATAAGGTCCTGACCCTGAGTTAATGAGTTTTAATCTAATGGGAGATACAAACACAAACATTCACTATAATACGAGGCACAGGGCAAGTGTCGAAAGTGAAGTAAAAACTAAATGCTCTGGAAATAACGAGGAGGAAAGAATTGCATTCTGGTGAACTGGGAATGCTTTTCAGTAGTTCAGCATTTTATCTCGGTCTTTAAGTAAGAGTCGGATTCCATAACCCGAGGAAGAGTTTTCACATGTGGGGTGCTCTCTGGTGGGTGGCCGAACTTGAAACGGCCTGTGTAAAGTGACAATTGCAGGGCACATGCCCCAGGACAGTGATGATGTGCCTCAGCCAGAAGCTAGAGTGCATGAGGCTGGAGGATGGGGAAACTAGGTCAGGGAAGAAATGTAGATGTCTTCAATGCATTTAAATTACGGACGTCCAAAAAGCAAAGCGCGATCTGGAAGGCCTAGAACTCCTCTAGCATTTCTCATCTCACGCACTGGCACACCATCGAATTAGTTGCACACGCCAGAAGTCTCCGCCTCCCCTCCAATGGCCCCAGGTCATTCAGAAAAAGACCTCATGGATTCCGACCCCATCCATCACTGTTTCAGACCTTCTCCAACACTGTCCCCCTGCTCACTCCTGGCAGTGTCTCTGTGCGTGGAGCACTCTTGCCTCAGATGCTCCCCTGACTCCTCCCTCAGCCTGGGGAATCGAAAACACCTCCCACCATTGTGAGGTCTGACCGACCCCTCTTTTCAACATTGCAATTCCATGTCACTCCCCAACCCAGGACTCCCAATCCAATTTACCTTTTTCTTTAGCATTCATTACCGTCTCCTATACTACATCGCTTACTAATTTATCGCATTTATTGTCTGGGTTTTCCCATGAGTATGTAAACACCGTGAGAAAAGCGTTTTGTTTTTTTTTTAATTAAATTTTTTGACTGATATATCCCATACTCCTAGACCAGATTCTCACAGATGGTAGGTGCTCAAGATATATTTCTTGGGTAAAGGAGTGAATATTTTGCTTTTACTAAATATTCATCTACTGTGGGACCAAAATTTTTTTTATGATTTTTTAACTCTGGCTATTAACAATTGAAATAGATATACATGTTTCAAGATAATTTTACACTTTTAACATTTGCTTTTTGCCTTTATTTTATAGAACTGGTTTCCATTCTCATTATTTTATTCAATATTAAATTTCTGTGAGACTTTTAGCAAAGTCAGAATCTTTCTACAAGATTTTTGTCCTCTTGTGAAAAGTACAGCTTGTTAGCCAGATCATATTTTTCATTTACTCTGTAATACTGGAGAGACATAGTTTCAGACTATAAATATTTTCTTTCTGTGTTGTCAAAGGTCACAGATACCCTCAGGGATGGTTATGACGGCTTCACTTGTATTTCAGTTCTACACACTGAAAAAAGAAACAACTATTGCTGTTCGATGTTAAGTTTTTATCTTTACCATTCAGTTGTACTATTTTAATGCAACAGCTTTATTTGCTTTTACTTTGGTTAAATATACTCTGGCAAATATCAAGCTCTATCTTCTAAGGCGATCCAGGAGCCACTAGGGTAGTCTTGCAATCCTCTGTTAAATAGAAATTTAATCAATGGTTTTATTTTGGTTTCCTTATCCATCTTTAAATTCTAGTAACAAAGTCACAACTGGTAGCGCCAATGGGAGTACGAGCTCTCACAGATGTGGCCTGGAAATGTAGTTTGCATTTATCTGCAGCTTGCCCACTTTGGGCAAGTGTGGTTCTGAAACGATGGGGGGGGAAGGAAGCCAGGTCAGCAGAACAACTCTGGCAGTGACTGCAGTGACAGATGCCATAGTCGCCCAGCCCCCACGACAGTTTTAATTGCTGTCTTCATTCACAGAGCCCTTCCTCTCCAGCATTTAATTCCTTAGAGATACGCTTTAATATGGACTGTAAAAAACAAGTTCATAAAATTTGTAACGATGCTGGAAGGAAGGATAAGTTTGAAAAAGTGACATAGCTGACCTCTGAACGACGTGGGGTTTGGGGTGCCAACCACCCACCCCTGTAGTCAAAAAATTTGCATTTAACTTTTGACTCTCCCAAACTTAACTACTAACTGCCTGCTGTTGTCCGGAAGCCTTATCAATAATATAAACAGTCGATTAACACTTATTTCATATGCTATATATATTATACGCTGTATTCTTACAATAAAGCAAGCCAGGGAAAAGAAAATGTTATTAAGAAAATCATAAAGAAAATACATTTATAGTACCGTATGTATTTATTGGAAAAAAAAAACATGTATAATGGACTCGCATAGTTCAAACCCATGTTGTTCAAGGGTCAACTGTATAAAGAAGTGGATGAAAATCTGCACCTGTGTTAGCATTTTCCTTAATTTATTCTAAATCTTTATGCTAGTAGCCCCACTACTGTTCCTACAATATATTCTGTAATTTTGTTATTGCCACATTTAAAATCACTTCTTGATTTTTCTTTTCTCTAGTGCCTTTGCCCCTTCATTACCATGACCATGGGGTTGGCAAATGTCTTTGTAAAGGGCCAGATAAGTATTTTCAGCTTTGGAGGTCATGTGACCTGTGTCACAACTGCTTGACCTTATCTTTATGGCGTGGAAGCTACTATAGATAAACAAAGAGGCCAAATTTAGCTTGTAAGCCATAGCTGGCTGACCCTCTGACAGGCAAGAGATGTAGGGGAAGGAGAAGGTGCTGGAGGCAAGGAGATGTGGACACCATCGATGACAGGTGGTTTGCCAGGTAGAGCCCTTTTTAAAAAACAAGTGTATTAAAGATTAATGTGTGCATTATGACTAGGAGAGTGAAATTTTCTTAAAAAATTAAACCATGGAATGCTAAGTACTACATTAAGAACTTACCAGCTAGTTGCAGAATAGGTTAGATATCTCATTTCATCTGACTGATATGTTGGGGGAAGAGATATAGAAATGAACTTTTTAACTATTAAATCTCTTCCCCAATCTCCTTACATTTTTATTTTAGAAAAATATTAAACTCCCTCTGAACTCTAATTTTCAGTGGTTTTTAACATTATAGGCCTCTCTGACCATCCTGGATGTTCTCAGTAAAGTGATTAAAAATATTAAATGATTGAATTAAACATTAAAAGGAGCTTGTTAGATTTTTCCATTTATGCTCTAGCTACTTGAACAAACTAATCAACAACAGACTCACAAATATGGTGGACAATTTGGTGACGGACAGAGCAGAGAGGGGTTGGGAGGCTGGGAGAATGGGGTGAAGCGTTAAAGTACAAATTAGTAGCTGATAGTTGGGGAGCATGGAAGAGGAAATGCAGTTAACATTAATATGATGGCTAAGTGGAGGGCCAGGGGAGGGAGGGAGCAATTGGAGGGGATCGTTTTATGAACATTATAGATGTCTAACCAATGTACTAAATCAATTTATTTAAAAAAAAAAGAAGTATATGATCCTTTGTTTATGACTTGGACAATAGGCACAAACGCACCTATTTAAAAGGTTAATTTTATTATGGCTATTAGCAAATTTAAAGCAATATATACCATCCGGTAATCCCTTTTAGGTGGTTCTGGGCACCTAGAGTGTGCCTGAGGGCTCTTGAAAAGGTATCAGTTATCTAGAGACTGAAGAAAAATGTTTCCACTGGGAAATCTTGTCTGATTCTGCTGTAAATGTGACTTCTCTGTTCTGTTATTTCAGATGGAGTGACCTGGTTTTAAATGTTGAAATGAGATTGACATCTGTGTTTGCAAGAATATTGATGGCTATTCTCCATCTGCCAAGAGTTCCTAACACCTTTGTTCTCCCTCCTCTTGGCTTAGAGACAAATAAGAGCAGAGAAGGTGCAGTTTCTGTAAGTAGAATTTTGTTGCAAAGAGGGAGCGACAGAGTTCCTTCAATAGGAGGAGCCACTGTAAGTATCTGTAAGACGAGCATCATTACAGAAAATTTATCTGGTTAAGAGCAAACATGGCTGGGGAGTTTCGTGGAGTTTGCCTGATTGTCAAGAACGACAGCATGAAAGGTCACTGGAGAGTGTGTGTAATTATCTTTACCACATTTGCTTTATTCCAAGTATAAAAATAATATCCAATTTTTTGTTTAAAATATTGAAAAATGCCAAAAAATCGCTAAGAAAAAAAATCACCTCTAACTTTATCACCAAGAGATAACCACTACTGACATTTTGTTGCTTCCTGTATTCTTTGCGCATATTTTTAAAACAAGTCAGTAGAATTTCACCTTGTGTCACCTTATTCTTGCAACCTCCTCTCTGTTTACATGGATTAACCATCCCCGCTGTGAGCAAAGGCCGATTCTTCTATCGTATGCCTGCTTTCTTCTGAACTCACTGCTGTAAGGATGACCTCTCACTGGCTTCATCAACCTCTCCTATGAATACTCAGATGGGCTCTAGTATCTCCCGCCTTTAACCATCTCTCTGATCCTCCATCCCTTCACTACTGCCTCATTTCTCCTCCTCTTACAGCTGAGCTTCTTGAAAGAGTAGTTCATATTCCCTCTCCTTCTTCACCCCGCCTCTCTCCTTAACCAGCTGGGGCTTCCTCTGTCCCACCCTGCAGGGAGGGCTCTTGTCAAGGCCATTGACAAACCTCCTGTGTCCAAATTCCGCATTACTGATTTTTTCCTAAATTTTCAGCACTATTTGGAGGAGAAGTCTTATCGGTCCTTCTTAAAGCACTTTGGTTCGTGTGGCTTGCAACAGATCACATTCCCCTAATCTTTCTCTGTAGAGGGCCACAGTCCCTCAAGTTCCTGTTCTGACGCCTCTCTGTGTGCTGGGCTTCTAAATGCTGGTATCTGCCCTAGACCCCTTTCAATTCTCTTTCTAAGCACACAATCTGTGACCTCGTCAGAGCCATGGCATTAAACACCGCTATGAGCAAATGACTTATAAAAACTATCGCTAACATGGATGTCTTCCCTGAAATCCAGACTCCCGTATTCCACTGCCTACTCGATAGCTCTACTTTCACATTTGATTGGCATATCAAATTTAACGTTGCCCCAAAAGAATTCAAGACTTCCGTCTACCTCATTTGAATAAATACAGGGGAATTACACTACCATTCATGGACAAGGAACAACACACACATTTTAGGCTGGGCTGCCAGGTATATAAATATACATAAACATACATATATACATGTATATGTAATTTAATTAATATATATTTATAATTTGTAGTTGTTTAATGTGTATTCATATGTATATGTATATTTAATGTGTGTATTAAATATGTGTATATGTAATTTTAATATGTATACATGTAATTTGTATTTATTTAATACGTACGTATGTGTAATTTATAAATTAATATGTATATCTGTAATTTATTTAAAATTTAGTTTAATTATATGTGTATTTACATAATTATATACATACACACATATATGTGTAATTTTTTGAGGGGAAGTTGTGGTACAGTTCCCCTATATAATAATCAGCTATAAAATAATAGTATTCTATTTTAATTTCAATTCCCAAGACTAGAATAGCCATATTTAGGTATTTATTTCCCTTTCTTTTCTACTTTTTGAAAAACAAGGCATTTCAACTTTAGATCTCCTCACTTAAAAAAAAAAAAAACCCAGCTGTATTTATATAAATGTACAAAAAAAAATTCAACTTCCTCAAAAGTGGATCATATCTTCCCAAACTAAAAATTTAGAAATACAGCACTTTTTTTTTTTTTTGCAGAGACATGAAACTAAATGGGGAAGCAAACAAGATTAGGACAGCTGAGCAGACAGAGATAAAGCTCTATGTGCCTGGCAGTAAGGAATGAGGGGAATGTCATTTTGAATTCTACTCAGAGACTGAAATATTCTGCTCTAAACCTTGACTACTACCTTAAAAAATATTTCTCTCCTCTTCTCAGGAAAATGATGGTTAAAAAGTTTAGCTAATTTAAAGGGCAAGTGTTTCAGTAAGTTACTCTCAATAGACTTATTACTCGGGCCTTTGGCATGACGGCCAAACGTATTTAGGGAACTAAAAATCTGAAGGCGCTCAGGGAGGAGGGGTGCTGTGCTCTCCATTCACCTGTGCATCTCCTGCATCTTGCTTTGCTGCAAACACAGTATCATCCACCCTCAGTGTCCTGCCTCCTGTGAGGCACTGCAGAATTCAACAGTAAATGCCATTCTACGCAAATGTGTCTTTTTTTGGCAACAATACCAAAAATGGATGCAGTCAAATTCTAAGCCATTGCTGGTTTGGAAAAAAAGAAACAAATTGGCCATGTTGCGTTATTCCTTGCAAACTTTATAATGTAGGTTAAGGCTCTTGAGAATCCTTTAGGTTCTTTTTTCTCTCGAGAATAAAAATTTTTTAAAGAATAATGTCTTTAAGAGAAAGGCCAAAAGATGAACATGTGGAATTTTTCAGGAAATTGTGTTCTTTTCAGAAAATGTATTATATTTCACTCTCTTTAAGTACATATACTTGTTGGATTCATAGTATTTTATCCCATGAAATCAAATGTAATTATTTTTAGGAAAGTCTTTAAATAAAATAATTATAAAATTACAAGACAAAGTAGAAATATTTTTAAAACCAGTAAAAATTTGAGTCTGTTTAATATAGCTAAAAATGGTAATACTGTCTTTGTTAGTTCAAATTAAGGATCACAGAGTAAAGTATTGTTCTCTTCCCTTAAAACTCACTAAACAACAAAAAGAATGGAAAGGAGAGAAAAATTTCTTTCATGAAAGACAGATATGGCCGTAGTCTCAAGCCACTATTAAGCATAACTGTCAAATGCTGTGAAAACTGTGTTAAAATGAGAGAAAAAAGCTGAGAACCTGCACATAACTCCTCAGACCTCAACCGGTACTGAAAGAGACTTTTCTAAAAGAAAGTGCACAGCCCTGAGAGGTTTTGCAATGAGCTTTGCTTGGAGCTATGAGTTCCAGGAGCGTGGGTAGGGCAAGGGGGAAGCGGAAAAGGGTCCTGATGAGAGCAAGGGGCAGATAGCTGAAGAAGACAGTTACACATCACCTACCTGTGCAGCAGAGAGATGGCGAGTGGCCAGGGGGAGGCAGGTCAGAGGGAAGAGGGGAGGCAGTGGTAGTTGCTACATAATGATACAGAAAGACTGTCATTAGGGGTTTTTGCTGTGAGCCACAGAGAATCAATGTGAATGGAGCTACCTGGGCTGGTACCACCAGTGGCCCTGTACACTGACTTAAAGGTTCAAAACTGAAGAGAGCTGTGCCAAGGCAAAGAAAATACACATTGGTGAGAGAGTGTTCAAGGGAACTAACCTAATCCAAGCTAAATACTTAAATCATCCTTTACTATTCCCACTTATTTTTTGCTAGAACACAGTTATTCCCAGTCCCACCTGAGAAAAGATTTATCACCATACAGACTTTTAACAACAACAACAACAACAACTAAAAAAAAAAAGAGAAAAGGAAAGGAGAAGTTAAGGATTTTAAGCAAAAGGCGGATGAAGAACATACACCATAGGAAAAAATCATGGCAAAGTTTCAGACGAAACGTTCTTCATCCCTCGAAGACATTTCTTACATGATCCCTCATTAAAGGAGAGAAATCCTCAAGAGAAGACATGAAGCTTTAATGAAGAGATAAGAAGGTAAAAGACAAACAGATAAAAACACAGTCAGTTGAATTCAGAAAAGAAATGGAGGAATATCATGACAGAAAAGCAACGAGATGCAGAATAAACACGAGCGAATTCAAAGGCAGAGCAAGGTGCCCAGTTCTAGCACACAAAACGAGAGAGAAAATGAAGATCCAGTTGGCTCCCATGAGCCAGTGTGAGCCTGCTCCAGCACACTGTAGGGAAGCAGAACTGTTGATGCTAAGACACAGCTTGGCGAAATTACTGAAAACCTTATGAGCATCCTGCAGAAAAAGCCAGTCATGGACCAAGGGACGAATCTCGTCGCCTTGGTTCTCTCAACAGAAATACATACAGCCAAAGAGATAGTGGAGCAATGTTCGTAACATTCTAAGAAAAAGAAAATGTTAGCTGAAGTATATTTCACCTAATGAAACTGAGTTCCAGGCGCAAGCAGGAAAGATTTCAGGGTTTAAGAGTTTCTGGAATAACTACGAAATGACACAATTTAGCTACCCAAGAGAATAACCGCAGAACTCAGAAAAGGAGAGGGTACAGAAAAAAAAAAAAAGACAAGACGTGGTGAGCAGTGAATCAGTTTAAATACAGAACAAAGACTATACGACTCTAAAAATTATGGTTCTAGACAGACTACAAATATTAAACCTTGACAATATAAAAGAATAGTTTAACAATGCAAAGAAGTGAAGACAAGAGATGGGAGGAAGAGTCACTGCTAACTTCATCCTTCAGAGCAAGGAGATGGCAGATATTGTCTAGAATTGCATCGAAATGAATCGAATCTTTTAAACTTTAGCAAAAGCCGAAAATTCTTGAGGTGAAGAAAGATAAACATTTATCTTAACTCCAACAATTTCTTCATTTTGTCTTTAGTTTTTCTTCTGTTAAATTTAAGTAAAATGGCCATTTAAAATGGCATTAACCGTAGTTCCTCCCTTAGCCACGATTCTGATTTCTGCAGTTGCTGTCACCAGCAGTCAACCACAGTCTGAAAATATTAAATGAGGAACTCCAGAAATAAACCATTTGAAAGTTTTAAATTGTACACCATTCTGAGTATTGTGATGAAATCTTGTCCTGTCCCCCCTGGGATGTGAATTATCCCTTTTTCCAGCATGTCCACACTGTGTCTGCTGCCCACCTATCAGTCACTTACTTAGCAGCTCTCTCGGTTATCAGATCATCTGTCACGGTATCACTGTGCTTGTGTTCAAGTCGCCCTTCTTTTACTTAGTAATGTAACATTCATATAACTTTTATTATAGCGTATTGTTACAATTGTTCTATTTTATTATTGTTGTTGCTAATCTCTTACTATGCCTAATTAATAAACTTTATCATAGGTATGTAGATATAGGTAAAAACACAGTATATATAGGGTTCAGTATTATCCACAGTTTCAGGCGTCCAGTGTGGGGGGGTCTTGGAATATATCCCCTGTAGTTATGGGAGGATGAATGTATATAGTTTTGTAACCACTGAGGAAAACTAAGTAGAGAGTATATAGGGTTTCTCTATATTATTTCTTAGAAATACATATAAAACTTTAATTACATCAATTAATTTTTCAATTAAAATAGTATATATAAAACAAATCAATATTTATAAAATCTTTCTCTCTTGCTTTCATACAGAGAGAGAGAGAGAGAGAGGAGGGGGAGTATCTGGAACTGTGTTCATCAAATGTTTATGCTGGTTTTTTTCCCCTCGAGGCAGTGGTTTTTATAATCTTCTAAAACATCTTTATATGTGTGTGTATTGATTGGATTCCTTAAATAATAAGTAAGGGTCACTTCTACAAATAAACTAATATTCATTATTCCTTCAGAAGAATTAAGAAGCAGAGATGATCAAAGCATGTTTCAAAGTTCAATCTGCTGCTGCCTGAGAAAATGGATGGACTGACGCCTGCAAAGATAAAGCTGGAGTGGAAGCATATAAATAACTCTACGAGCTCAACTGGTAAAACTGCAGTGATAATGAGAGTTTGAGCCCCAAAAGAGGGGGCTTCAAAGAGAAAATAATACAACATTCACTTGTAAGAGCCAGCATTGCTATCTAAGTTGTAGAACCATGTGTGTTGGTTATAAGATCATGACCAACTCCATTCGTTCCATAACTTCCACTAGCAAAACACCTCTAAAACATATGATTTACCTCCAGGGTATCAGTCGGATTATCCTGCTGTATGGACAACTAAAATTTAAGAAACAGCACGGAGATGACATTGAGAGACCTGCCAGACTAGTTCTGCCATAGCTCATTGCACCTCGACGGTGTCATCCTGCAAGACCACGTCCCACACCATGCAACCTCACAGAGATGGCTTTATGAACAAACGAGATGTTAATGTAAATTTTATCATTTTTCTCCTAAGTCTTCTTTTCGCTTCTGCCACTAACACAGCAGGAGAACTATATAAAAAAGAGAAACTATTAAAATAAAAGTTTTCTCTAGAAAAAACATTTTAAACCCTTCTCTCAAGGAAAATGTTTCATAGTAATTGCTTCTCCAATTATTTTCAATTAAGTGATAAATAGCTAAATGTGCTATTAACTGTGTCTATTGAATATATTCATCCAGATAAGGGCTTTCTATTCTAGATCTCAACTCAAATTCTTCAACTCAAGATAATACATATTTATTGAGCATTTACTATAAGCAAAGTACTGGACTCAGCACGGGAGTTAGAAAGATGATTAAGATTCATAAAATATAGATGCATATGACTCTCCATAAAGCGATGGTGATAACTAACCCTGTGCTAGGTACTGAGCTTCATGCTTTTTAGGTTATTTCATTTATCCTCACAACTTTATGGGGTAGGTATTCTTAGTGTTCCCATTTCATAAACAAGATTTAACTGGGTCTAAGAGAAGTTCGGTCACTTGCCCATTGTCACAAAACTAGTCCATGGCAGGACTAGTATGTGGAAGGATGAGGACTTGATTCCAGGTCTGTCTGCCATCGAAGCATGAACAAAATTCTGTATGACCATAGAGGAAAGAAAATGCAAACATACTTGGGGCTTTGGGAAAGGCTTCTCAAAGGAGCTGACATTTGGAGATATGGTTCTGAAGTTTATTTTCAAGGAGAGAATGAAGAGGGGAGATTGCAAGGACGGACCACTCCATGAGCCAAAATGAACAGGAATGAAAATGATGGTAGGTTCGGCAACCAGTAAGTGGCCTGGTGGCTGGAGTGTGGGTACATGGGCAGAGGTAAGCAAGCTGGTCATCACGGCCCTCTCACTGCCATTAAACACAAGTTGGTAGTCACTGAGGACTCGCCATTTTAGATCTAAAGAAACAAAGGACTGAATAACAAATACCATAGAGCACACGAAATAACATGGTAAACAAAGTCATGGAGTGCACAGTATAACTTCAAGTAGGAATTAGCAAAGAAAATGAAATTAAGAATTACTTTTTTTATTAATGCAGTTTTGATGATAATTTGGCTATTAATAACAAATCCTTAAACTCAAAGCAGAGATGAGAGATCTTTAAAAGAAATGAAGAGATCATGATGTTGATGATCAACTCATATTAAACAGTCGATAAAATTTAGTTTCTAAATGATTATATCCCAAATACTTCAAGGATGCTGCAAACTAGACCGCCATTTAAAACTAGCTGTTTCCACACTTATTGTCTTAATGTAAAAAATTCTTTGGGGAAACTGAGCTAAGATTTCTTGCCCCTTGAATATATTACTCATTAATGCAAACCCCAATCACAAATGAACTGGTGAAAAGTTAAGTTTAAATGCCCATTTTGAGTAAATCATACAAAGCAGCCCAAAAAAGTCCAATAGAAACTCTTCATAATTAGTTTTGTGAATGCTAACTTCCACTACTAGTGAGAAACACAGAAAGCACCAGTCTGAAAATTATGGTATTTGAGTTATGGCCCAGGGCTGGCCATTAACTGATTTTAAAATTGCCAGGATTCAGTTTCTCTGGCTTTAGTTTTCTGATCTCTAAAATCAAGAACCAGAAGAAAAATTCCATCCTAGCAATAGCAGTCCACGATCGTATGACTATTCGTTGTGGGAAAAAAGAAGACAGCATGATACAGACAGGAACTGCACTAGGTATCAGGACAAAAGGGTTCTGGCTCCCATGAAATGACAAGCCTCCCAACAAGCCTTTTTATCCTTGGTCTCGGTTTCCTCTAGTTACTTGAGTCAACATAGATGGCAGATTGTATGACCACGATGACTCTTTACTGTGTTTGTTTTGTCTTGTTTTGTTTTGAAGCTTCAATGAAACTTACTCCTAGGGATTATTTACCACTTCTTAGTACATTTAAGTGACTGCCTCTTCCTGTTTATTTGAGTCCCTTTATTTATTGCTACCTGGTAGCACAAACACTCATTAATGGTCTCCTAGAGAGTGCTTATTCAATCGTCTATTCCTTATAAAATTCCTCCCAGATAAGAGACCAGGTTTGAAAGCTATTTAGCTTTTAGTTGGGAGCTTTTCCAGAAGGGGAAGCCGTAAAGAGAGGCATAAGGGGATATTTCAAGTAGGGAAAGATAAATGATAATTTCTCAATGTCCTGGGCTTGCAATGGGCCCTTACTATATTCCTCCAACTTCATCTGTCTCTTTCTGAGTTCTCTGATTTGGACAGACAGTGCCACCAACTCAGGGCTTGATGAAATCTTTTCTCCTAGTTTTCATATGAACAATTCCTTTACCCCCTTGTTTTGGCCAAGATAGGACTGGAATTTTCCAAAATAAAATTTACTTAAAATATGCATACATACACACCCCAAACAATAAAAACACCTCACAAAAACATAGAAATAAATATATGTATCAAGAGATTCCTTATCTCAAAATATCTAAACACTAGCCATAAACTGCCTTGATAATTAAACAAGATGGGGACCAACTTCTCCCACCAATTTCAAAATACCACATTAAAAAACTACTAGCTTAAAGTTAGAAATATTGAGAGTAAGCAAAATGCACCTAAAATTATTTTTATAGTGAGTCTTCGTATATCATTTATCTTCTTAACCCATGAAAGGATGGTACACAGTAAGATGCAGGTGTCCTAGGTGGACTCAGGGCTTTCAAGAACACAGGTCAAAACCCTCAGTCTGAGTTTCAATGCTCTCTGTGGTCTGGTCTTCCATATCTCTTCAATCTTATTTCTGAATTATTTCCTTAAAATTTTGATTAAATGCTTTTCTGTGAGCATACCTCCTTACTTTCCTGATTTTCTGTTCTTTCCAGAAATAATGTTGGCTCTATTTTCACATGATTAAGTCCTGTTTATCCTTTGCAGTGCTGGTTCAAAGGCCACCTACCTCCCAGCTAAGCACCCCTGTCCTGTACCTGTTAGCAGAAATATTCTCTGCTTCTTCTGAACTCTCCCAGGACACTGTTTGCATTCCTTTCAGGGGACTCGAACTTCTTACTGTACGTAATGGTTATTTACATGCTTGCCTTACCCCTTGTACTAATGAGTAAACCCCAAGAGTGCAGATTCTACAGCTATTTCACCTGTCAGACCCCTGGGTAGCACCTCATTCAGAGCTTTATAGAATGACCTCAATAAATACTGAGACAACAGGAATGTTATCTCTATCTATGATTTCTATGATAACAAGGATTATATCACAATTGCTACTGGGTTGAGAGAGGGTGTAAGAAATGTAGTCTTGCTGTGGACCTAAAAGAGAAAGTAGGAGAGAAGATCATGTCAAGATAGCCTAGATTTCTGGTTGGCATAATAGGATGAGTTGTGGTGCCATTAATAGGAAAGAGAACAAAGAACTAATTGGGGGTGGGATCGCATAAGTTCAATTTTGGACATGTTGGGTTTCAAGTGTCTTTGAGATGTCCACTTGGAGATGGGAATCAAGGGGATGTTTATTATAAGAGCAGCCAGGATAACATTTTAGAAGTTCCATGTATTAAGAGGAAAAAGTAAATGTTCCAAAGGGTGAATAATTCTCACCATGACATGGACACAGCCATTAGAGAAAAAATTATCTTGCTCAGAAAATAGAAAATAAAATAGAGTCATGCATTGTATTGCACTGAACCTTATTATTACTTCCTATTGATTTTTCTGCTTTCTCCTTTCATTTCTTTTCTTTCTCTCTCTCGCTCTCTCTTTTTTTTTTTTTTGTAAAATCAAAATCCTATTCAAGTGAATTTCCATTACATAAAGTCCTATACCTAAATAAAGAATTGGCAGCTTGAACCTCGTACTTTTAGCACTCAAGAGTTGGACAGTTTTTTAGTTTGTTGATCTTTCATTTGTTAATCCTTTGAGATATTGTCTCAAAGTTGCCTTATATCCTGGTTTGAAAACCATATATACTGGGACAAGTGGGATGATTACAACAGCACCACAAATACAGCCAGTATTTTTAACTTAAGAAATAAGTATGTTTGAGTTACTACACTCTTATATAGATTCCTTTTTGCTTCTACAAAATTATATGCAGAACATAATTTATACGTATAAAAGTTAATCAGCCATAGCATGCCAAGCAGATCAAATAAAATATTATAGTTATTTTGTTTATATAGAAAACAAATTTTAAAAGCTAACTTGTAAACAATACAACTACCACAGAAAGAAATTTTAATTTGGAATTTGTTGTTCAAGTAGATACTAGCCAAGTTCTCCCTTTATTTACAAGGAATGCAAATCATAGCTTAAATAATACTTTTAGGTAAATGTTCGAGATATATAAAAGAATGGATTTTAGGAATCTGGATGCATATTGCACATAATGGCTATTCATTGTTTCAGCATCTCAAAATACCCTTCCTCTGTGGGGGAAGTTCCAAGATGATTGAGAGAAAGGACCTAGAAACTAGAAGCGAGACAGGACCAAGTGAGGGAGGAATCAGATGATCCTATACGGAACTTGACTGTCAAAGGCGTGACATGAAGCTCAAAGTCAGTTTACCAGTATTTAAGGGTGTCTGTGGCATTCAAGAAACAGTGTTGCTGCAGGAAGTGCTGCAGCGACAGGCAGTTCTTGAGGAAGGATGTTTGAGGCGCCCCGCTTCCTCCACTTCATGCCGACGCCTGGCTCTCTGCTTTCTTCTCAGTCCTCGTGGCCACCCAGTATTTTTCACTATGATGCTTTTCTTCTCACATTGGCTTGTATTGTTTTTAGTCAAGAGGCCGAAGGGTATACACTTAGATTACAAATGACTTTTATCTGTTCCCATTAAATCTGTGAATCTTTTAAAATATTGAACAGAGGAATTAAACCTTTCTTTTAAAATATTTTATCATTCAGATTTCTCGTAGACTCAGTCTGCACTCCAACACTGTCACTTTTAACTCTGGTGAAAAATGCGTTCCTATGCTTGAGGACTATGTCATAGAAGTGGTTGCTGCATCTTGATTGCTCAGAATATGTTGACCAAGTTATGAGTGACTCATTATACTCATAGGCCTTAACTTCAAATAGAAAGTTTCTGTATCCATTCCATATTGCCTTCTAACACTATCCCCTCCCCATCATCAGGAAATTTAAAGTACTCAGTTTGTATTGAATTTATAGTAGGGCAGTTTTCTTTAAAACTGAAATGTGATTTAAAAAAAAAAAAACTGTCCTGCCAAGCACACATGCCAATCCAATTCCAAAAATTAATATCGGGTACAAAAAACCTTCAGCTTTGAGTTAGTTATGTTGATTTAGCACAGTCGAATTTTAGATCAATTTTATCAGTGTTGAGAACTGTGACAAATCAAATAATTTCACATGACCTTGAAGAGAAACTACTTTTGCCCAAGGTGTTGCAGTGGCACACCAGAGACTTTTTTTTTTTTTTTTTTACCTAAGTATGTCTCACAATTTGGAACTAGTATAAAAATGCTGAGAGCAGTAAAATCTTCTCTCCTCCTATGACTTTGGACTAAGATCTGTGTTCAAAAGGCTGCTGTGGATTGATGATTTAAGCTCCTCTCCCATACTCTCCAAACATACAATTGTGAAAGATAAAATATTTTAAAAATATTTTTAAGTAGAATTAAAAAGACAAAGACATTTTCTAAAACAAGATGAGCATTACGGTGGACCTAACAGATCAGGTCCAGGATAGAAATAGGCAGAAGAAGTCTAGAAGGTAAAGGAACCAAAACACCCCACTCACAATGAAGGCCCTGACCTAGGCTCAGTGGACAGAATGGAGCTAAAAGTGTGTTTGTGTGTGCGTGTGTGCTGGGGGAGGGTATCTCTTGCTGAGAAGAGAGAAGACTGAAAAAAATTCTGCATCTTCTCCCTTTCATAGAGCCAGGTGCCTGAAATTGTAGGACGGAGCAGAGACATAGTACTTCATATTAGCTTGGTGACAAGATCTGCAATATCCTTGAACTAATGATAGGTATTAAAGCTTTGGACTAAAGGGCTCCTGAAGCCACAAAAGGCAAAGGCAAAACATCCAAAACAGGAGAAAGTAACGCAGAAAGAAAAAATAAAGCAAAACAAAAAATACCTCATTCAAGATGAAAGAATAAACTAAAATTCTAAATCACAGAAGGAAATCAAATAATAAGGAAGCAAATGAGCTCGCAAACCAGGACAATTCGCCTCTACTGAAATGCATATCATATCAAAAAATGACTGTTAAATAGTCTAAGAAAGAGGAAAGAATTACATTCACAAAAAAGAGAAAGAAATGAGCCATATATGAATAGCCAGGTATAAAAAGTCAGATATGAATAAACAATAAATGGTTGAAAAATAAAAGTGAGAAATGCTAGAAATAAAAAATACAGATATTGATAGAAATATCGGCATGAGAAATCAGTATATGTAATGAATTTAGACTAGGCCTAGTGTAAGAAAGAATTAGTGAAGTGGAAAACAATTCTGACGAAATCACCCAAATGCAACAGAGATTGATAAATGGATGACAATCATGAAAGAGAAATTATAAGACATATAAGGTAAAGTAGGACATTCTAATATTAATCGCTTAGAAGCAATAAAAAGAATGAGAGAGGATCAATATTTAAAGATGACCAAAAACTTTCTATAACTGTGTAAGACAGGAGTTCTCATATTGCAAGCATATCTGAATTCTTAACTAGATAAACAATAAATTTTGTGACTCGGAAACAAAAGTATGGAGCCTAACACAGCACCCAATATATAGCAATTTTCAATATTTTTTTATCACTAGAATTTAGAGCACCAGGCTTCCAATCTAAATATTGTGTAGTTCAACCATTCTTACGATGCTTGAATGCTGGGAGATAATTCTCCATGGGTCTCTCACATTTCTGCATGTCTTGTATTGCCTTTTGTTCCAGATTATATTTCCAAGGATGTCTGTATAGCAAATAATCTTGGAAGTTAAAGGTAAATTCTCCCCCCAGGACAGGTATACGTTTTCTTTGCTGTCCAGGATAATAAAGATAATGTCTGCTCCAGTGAAAAATTTGGACAAGTTTGTTAGCAACACCTTTAAAAGATTAGTTTCTGAAGCTAAGAGTTCACAAACTGTGAAGCAAATCCATCATGTATACAGCATTTACCTAGGCCATTACATATTACTCCTAGGACTTGTGGGGCAAAGGCAGCCAGCATGAAAAAAGTCATGCTGCTGACTTAACTAAGTCCTTTGCTCTGATTCACAGGTCTCCTATCTTCTGCTAGCCTTTAATGAAATTGGCAGGTCAACTTACTAGCTTGGAAGTAGGGTAAAATCTGAAATCCTTGATAGTTCTTGACATTGAACACCCTGTACAATGTTGGTACACCTCAATTTCTGTTTGCTGGTTGTCTGTTTGCTTTGGGAAGGATGGGATTGCAACAGACTACGGAATTATACTCACACCAAGATAAAAAGATGGGCAGGTATGAACCCATGCCTGCTTCCTCGTTATAAACTCCATGCCTGCTTCCTTCTTTTTGACACTCTGTTTCACTCACAACTGTAATTTTTCTTCATTACAGGTATATTAGTTCTGTTTCCCTAGCAAGGCTGCATAGACAAGGACTACTATCTCCCAAGATCATTCACAGTCGTTAGGTCATTTACACTCAGGTGAATAAAGCTTGGGCTTTGGGATCAGGATTTGAATCCCTACGAAATCATTTACTACCCGTGTAGGCTTCCACAAGTTAATTAGCTTCTGCAGACCTTGGTTCTTCTCAGCTGTGAAAATGGAGTATCATAAAACATTTCCCACAGGGTTGTTGTAAAATCACATGAGATAATATAAATAAAGTCCTAATATAATGTTTGGCACACAGTAGGCATTAAAGAAATAAGAGTTAGACTAATTGGGAGATAACTTCATAAATTAATGTCTAACCACTATACTGTTCACCTAAAATTAATACAAACTAATATTGAATGTCAACTGTAATAGGAAAAAAAGTTTGTAACTAACACTAAAAAAAAAATAAATTGCATTTCACTAAAATTAAAATTTTTTTTGCATCAAAAGATACCATTAAGAAAATGAAGACATAAGCTACATACTAGGAGAAAATATTTGTAGATCAAAAAAAAAAGGAATTAAATATATAAAACCACAACAGGAATTCAAATATAAATGACTTTTAAATCATGTCCTATTTTCTACTCACTTCTCCCAATTCCCTAAATACTGATATGTTCCTGAGATGAAACTAATAGGATTCTCAAGAATGAATTTAAATTACAAGTCTACTCTTTGACTTGGCAGTACCATCTATAGGAATTTATCTTTAAAAAAATAGTAAGAGATTCACGTACAGCTCTGTTCATTACAGTGTAACTTATTAGAGTAAAAACGATTAGTAACAAACTAAATGTCTAATAATAGGGGATTATTTAAGCCAATCATTGAATAGTCACGCAAGAGAATGCTGTGCAGCAATTTAAAAATTTGTGGTAGAAGAAATATTTAATGACATGAATATTCACTATTCAGTGAAAGAAAGCGGGCTCCAGAACATATAAAAATATTATTCCAATTTTGTTTTAAAATATATTTTCATTCATAAGATACTAGAAGGTTATAGATTAGAATGTTATACTTGATTGATTTTATGGTGTACACTTCTCCGTATCTTCTAAATTTCCTAAAATAAACGTATACCGTCTCTATAATAAGCAAAAAATATAGTCGATATTATAAAACTATACATAGTAGATTCTTAAAAATCCAAATAGGAAGTGTAAAGACATTAAAAACGATTTTTGAATATAATCCAACCAGGGACACTGTACCAACAAATAACAGTGTCAAAAAGTCTTTCAAGTTTTATGTTGATTTTTAAATCTGAGGTATCTTACTTTACAGAGGAGCAGAAAATACAAGAAATACACACCAATACTAACCATCTGTTGAAGTTCACATTCTTTGTTCTGATAAAGCTGTTTAAAAAACGCTGCTGCTAATTTTACCAACATTGGGATGCAATTCAACATGTAACATTCACTTTTCACACAAATGCCTCCTTATCTCCAAACCACAACCAGGAAACAAATGAATTCTATTCTCACCTTAACAACTATTGCATTATAAAATTTTTCAGAGTCTTTAGATGATCTTGGAACTCTTGGAGTCAAGATATTATTTGATTACCTGGCCTTTTCTGTGCTTCCCACGTGTTGATGAATTTCAATGAGCTCCATGAGTTGTTTTTGCAACATCACATCTTTGCCTGCAATTTGAGTAATAAATTTATGCTGTAGAAGATCTGACACTGTTGGACGCTTTTCATAATCTTTAGTCAAGCACCTGCACTGGCAAAAAAGAACATGCAATTATCAGATAAGTTAGATTAATTATGATTTGTATTCCTAAAAACTACTGTGACAGAAGAGAATAGTGTTTCTCATAATTGCTTAGCCCAGGAAACATATCTCAAAAAGTGTTAAACTGCAAGATGATCGAAAGAATGTTTGTGACAGTGCACACATCTGTGAGTGATTACGCAGTAGTGACACCAACTTCCTACTAAGTACTACTTCCCTGGTCTCCCAGCAAGCATTTTTGCACAGTGAAAATTAAACTTGCTCTCCAATGAAAAGTCCCCTTTGTAAGTCAGTAGCTAAAGATAAATAACAATGAAGTCATTACAGTTTTAATGTTTACCTAAAATTAAAATAAAACTTTCAGTTTCCCTTTACTAATGCTTTTAAAGGCTTCTCAATTGATCTATTTCTTTCTACATGATCAAACTGCTAACCCATTTGAGAAGGCTAACGTGCTGAAGATGTTTAAATTTCACGTCAGTAGATGTTGTTTGAGGTCAGACAGTAGATGTACTAGTGCAGGTCACACTTGAGAGGTTCAACCAGAGCAGAGTCCCGAAAAAAAGAGGTGGGGAGTGACAGCACCTGGAACAACATCACAGGAGGAGCATTGGGACAAATTTAGGATGTTCCATCCGCTGTGACAGCTGTCTTCAAATATGTGGAAGAGGGTTAGACAGTTTTCAGTGGTCACAAAGAACAAAAAAATCTAGGATCAACTCATGGAATTAAGAGAGAAACAGATTTCAGGTCAGTATAAGAAAGAACTTTCCAACAGTGAAGTTTACCGATGATGGAACGGGCTGCGTTGAGAAGTATGATTATTTTTATTAGGGGAGTTTACTGGCTGCGTGGCCACTCAGTGAACTTGTTCAAGAAGGCCTTACACTCTGGATTTGAGTTTGGGCTATATAAATTTTTAACATCCTTCCAAACCTGAGGTTTTGAGGGGCTGTGATTACGAGAAAACTGGTCAGAGCTGGGCTGCCATTTGGGGATAGAGAAAAAGAAAGAGGAAGAAACCCATGTTTTGACTTGAGCAGAGCTATTTCTAATCTTTACTGTTAATTTTCCTTGGGGTGGTAATTTGGCAACTTATTTTATTGGGCTTTACCAAAAAAGATATTTCCCAGGAAAATGCACTAGGGAATAAGGTGGACAATGTCTGAAAATAAAAACAAGAGATCTTGGTTCCCATTTAGTTTAACAGAATGTGTCGATCTCTGAGATCTGCAGCAATTTAGTCACATGTGAAATTATTTTATTGTAGTAAGACCTTATCAAATATCTGACATGTACCAGGCACTTCGCTAAAACACTGGAGTTACGGTGACGAATATGGCACATTCAGTGCCCTGGAGTGGCTTACTGTCTAGTTGGGGAGAAAGACCTCTAAGAAGGTAGCTAAATAAAAGTGGCAATTATATTAGAGGAAGATGCACAAAATACAGTGATAGAACACAGGACAGACTACTAACTGCCTGGAGAAAATCAGAGGTGAAATTATGTGAAATATGTCAATGTCAGCAGATTCCTCAGAGGTGAAATTGTATGAAATATGTCAAAGTCAGCAGTTTCCACTGAGGATCAGTTTGGAAGAATCTGCAGACATGGGGCATAATTATGAATTGTGGGAGCCCTTCAAAGTCATCAACGAATTTCCTGAGATTTATGAAATTTGATTGTAGTTTATTAAATACTCTCTAGTACATACTCAGTGGTTAAGTGAAAGTCAAGAAAAAAAAAGATTATCAATCTTTTTTGGGTTTTCACAACCCTTAAATCTAAGTCTCTTGTCTTTATAAGAATAAGAAGATAATCTTGGTAGGAAAACCAATGACATCAGTTATGTACAAATATTATTGGTTTCTCTGCTTTCTTTGCTCTTTCTTCATTTTCTGAGTGGAGTTTGACATACTAAATCTTAATGACCCCTCTCTCCCACTTATAACCTGGGATCACCCCTTACCTTATTTTATAAGGTAAAGTCATAATAAAGATTGTGAAAAAGTCTATGGGATAGAAATGACTTTTGATTCATAGCTTTGAGTCACTTGTCTGGAGGCACTTGGGCTAACTACCTGTCAAATTAGAAATGTTAACTGAATTTCAAATGTGTAAGTAATTTATCTATAGGATCATCTGATTGACCAATTGCAGTGACTATTCCCTAACTGTGATGAGAATTAATGATGCAGGTAAGTTAAGGGTTAAATGAATAGCAGGTGGGAGATGCTGAGGGCATAGTTGCAAAAGGCAGGTGGACAGAAGACTATGTTTCTGGACAATGAAACTTCTGCAGAAGCATCGCTATCAGTAAGAGAATAAACATGACCCTAAGATCAATATTTGAGCAATAATGAATTCACTGAGCATTCATAAGACACTACAAATACTTGTTTTGAAGAAAATAATGGAAACCTCAGTGGCTATTTAATAGATAAGAGGTAAGGAGGAGATTCAGAAGCACCAAGGAATTGTTGTAAAAAGAACATTTCAAAGTTAGGATGGTTATCTTTTTGACTTTTTTAAAAAAGACTCTATTACTTGTTACTCACTTGCTAATGAAGTCATTGAATTCTGCTGACCATATCTCAGGCTGCATCAGTTTTGGGGGTGGATTCCTAGAAAATAAGAATCAAGGTTGGAGTGTGGACCTTGGTTAGTCAGAGCAAAATTAGGACAGAACCAGATGGACTAATCCATTGCTGCCTTCACAGGTCCTGCTAGTAAAATTGAGCATTATGATTCTTCTATTCAAAGGCAGGTAATGAGTTATTAATCACCTGTTATATAAAATGATAGGTTCCTTGTTTCTCTGAAAGCACTTACTAGATGACCCAATTTCTCCAACTGATAATATTTTTCTTTTAAAGAATCTCCTTGCTTTTACCTGAGAGCTGCAGGGGAAAGCATCAATACTTAGTAGAACAGAAACAATGAGTACCAGGAAAAGATTTTTTGTTTTGAGTCCTGCAGAAGTCTCTGAGGAATATCCAGGGCGCACAGAGGTGATCTGGAAGGAATTATTCAAAAGACGCAGTGAGGCAGAGGAGAGAGGCAGAAAAGAATGCCTTCACGAGACGTTCTGTTGTTACTGAATACATGGCCGGAAATAGGTTATGAAAGTAAGGAACTGGAAAATATGATTAGCTATAACGCTCTGAATGCCACTTAAAAGTTTTTGTTATTAATGCCTTTCATTTTAAGTTGGACAAATCTTTTCTTTCGAAGCGTATTCGTGAACACAAAGGAGCCTCACTTGAAAATGAGGCTGAGCTAACTCTCATCAAACCACACTGATCAACCATGATAGTTGAATTTGTTGAAGTACCGCTTTATGTTAATTCTAACAGCTTTTTTTTTTTTTCATTAGCGGAATGGAAACACTTTGTCTTCAGTTCTGCATTACTCCTTAAATAGCTTATAATGAAATTAATGTACAGTTTGTACAGGCTCATTAAAGAAAAGTGCAGCTCCTCATCTACCCTCGATCACGCAGACAGCTCGTTTTACGATCTTTAGAACTATTTGAAGATTGCTGATTCGCACATTAAAGGAAGTAATTCTTTTCTCCACCAATCTTGCTTTATTTCTTGTTCTCCTGAAAATGTCCTAAGAGATTTATTGGCTCGCTTTAGGGGAACAACATTTTGATGGTTTTAGAGCACTCAGAACTGGGTCGCTTTTCAGATCCCTTTTTCCTAATTGTTTTTACAGTCGGTAGGAATTCTCAGAATTCAATTTTCGAAATATACTGCTGGTAAAAGTAGCAAGGAATAACTAAGATGATGCAGTTTCCAGAAGTGCCTTGCTCGCAGGTATGACATATAGTAACAGTGTCATCACTCTTCCATGTGGCATCATCACAAAGAGTAATAACATTAGGCTAACCACGGTCATTTAAACCATGATTGAAATGGTTCAGGAAGCATGGTGCTTCCCATCACATGCTGACTGAATAATAGTAAATGTTAGAAAATATATATATTTTTGTTTTCCCTAAATTTATTGAAATATCTTAGACACAGTATAGAGCCAGTTTTCTGTTCTCTTTTGTAATCTCATTTCCCTACTTAACAAATAAGCAGTATATTTTACAAACGGTAAGACCTGAAAGAGACATTGACATTATAATGTAAAGGGTGACATATATCTAAGATGTTATAATTCCGAATCTATAGATAGGACTGGAAATTCAAAGGTAAAATTACAAAGTCCTATGCTTCAGTCTTACACTAATTTAATTATATGCCAACTATCCCAAATGGATCCCTCTGGAAATGAATATGAAATATTGGCGTTATTTCTTTCGGACTTGAAAACTCCCTCCAAGACTCTCTACATGTAATTCTATGTTCTACAGGCACTGGGACCAGAAAACTTAATGGAGAACGCAGTAACAAACTGTGACATGCCACCTACCACTCTGCCTTGGACCCCTGTCACCACAGGCCCTCTATGTGAATTCTATTAGAATTACTGTGTCAGGCAAAATTCGTCAGAAAGTTTCAGAAGAAAACACGTCTATAATCAAAACAGGCAGTCTTTTCATGTCAGTTTTCTGAAATATTTAGGAACTAGCCAAAACATGTATAAAATAGTGTTTAATTAGTAATAGAAAAAAGCAGGGAAAAGTTTGTTGACATACACACCGAAGGGAAGGGGTCTGCGTTGATGTAGGGAAATATTGTCATGACTCCGAAGAGATTCTTCTTCTAATATATGTTAATATATTCAAGACATTAACATATTTTAAATCATTATAATTTTATCAATAACGTCTATTTATAATTTTCTTGATGATATTACTGTAAAGTTCTAAACAAGGAGAAGTCTTAGCAAGTAGTGAAAATCACTAGATTGATATGCCGAGGCAAAGCAAATCACTGTTGCCCAGACTGTGGACCAGGGTGCCTCACTGGCTAATTTTGGAATAAAGATTGGGAGGAACTGTTGTTTTTTGAGATCTAATCCTTGCAAAAGAAAAAAAGACACAATGAGTATTAAGAGAAACTCTCCTACTTAAAACAGGGAAATGAAACTACTGAACCAATACAATATCCTGGAAGAAGCAAAATGATATTCCAAGCCACTCTGCTTCCAACTTGCTAAAATATGTCTGAATATTTCCAAGAGGAGCATGGTGAGCACCCAGTGGCTGGAGGAAGAAAGCTGGGCTGCAGATGCTAGACCGAGTGCTAGAGCCCGCTCACCTGGGTATTTTGAAGAGTGCTCGCATGGGATGCAGGTCGGCTAGTGGAGGATCTCCATCCCCTAGCTCGATGGCTGTGATGCCCAGGGACCATGTATCACATCTGGCATCATAAGTGGTATCCAACTGCTGTTCACATGCAATCACCTAGTAGAAAAGGAAAGAAAGAAATGAAATTATGACTTTTAACAGTCATGTCTCAAGGTGTTTAGAACAATGTGTATGTGTTCAAACCAATGAAGTCTGTAGTTATGAGTAAAGGCAGTAACTTGAGAGAGTAAAAGCTCAAATTATTATCATTACTAGTGTTTTTAGTCTAAGAACAGAGAATACCTTAGCAGATTTGCAAGTTTAAGGGAAGAAGCCTATGAAAAGGAGTATTTTTGAAAATGCCAAACAGAAAGGGGACAGAAACAGTGTCTCAAATGGAAAGAGATGCGGTCAAATGCACAGATAAAGACTGTGCAAAGACAGTCACTCGAAAAACATCTGAGGAGTAAACAAAGACATTCATCTCGGCAAAGATAAAGAACATATCTATAATGACTTAAAAGTGAAGGAGGTAAAGAAAAATAAGTTGAGAGCAGTCTAGTTAAATGGCTTTGATGTTTTCTGGCAACTAGAAGGCAAGGGTACCTAAGGGAGGAATGAGACAAGTTTGAAGGACTGCAGAAAGGTTTATGCCAACAATAAAAAATAAACAAATAAAAGTGAACATTGATAAAGATTTATTAACACTTTTCTCGGAGCACACTAAACTGTGAAACTACAACTGGGGTTTAAAAATTTTCACTAATCAAAGAATGCAATTGAGAGACAAGGAAAAAGGATTTTTTGCAATATTATAAAATACTGTTACATAGAAGAATGATTAAATAATTAATTCACAATTTATTTCTAAATATGTAAATATAGATACCGATGGAATCTGAATACTAATTGTAACATCAGTGAGCATAAAAAGAAGATTCAACCTGACATTTTAAAAACCATTTTTTACATTTTTAGAAATGTTGCATTTTGTGAATTCCAATGCACAAAACAAATAAAAAATGATTTGGGGATGATGGCAGATTAGAGTTTTATCCTTTAACTACAGTATTATGAATGATACATAAAAATAAAGAAATCTAAGACGCTGTCTGGAATAACATTTCATCTTTCTGACTCCATTTAACATCAGCTTAACACAGTAAAATCCCTCTGTGTTGGCACACTGGAGTTTAGTTGGTAACATTTACACATATGTCATCTTGGTAGGGTGACTCCTTCATAAATATACCCTTATTCATACCTGACACTAACAGCAATGACAGAAAACAGTTTGTAAACATACGAGTATGACTGAAAAATAAAAGGAAGGCAATGATAAACATATCGTGTAGGACAAGAGTTACTCCAGGGAAGAGGCAAGAAGATGGGATAGAGGAAGAACATAGAAACAAATGTATGCTATTGGTAATGTTCTGGTTCTGGTTGGGTCGTGGGTTCACGGGCAAATAAACGAGGTCATAAAATGATCTAAATCTAAGTGTTTGAAGGCCAATAATAAATATGTAAATAAGTAAGTTATATGTATGCGTATATATATGTGGGTATATATATGTGTGTATTTGGAGGGAGGAAGAGAGAGAGAGAAAGAGAGAAAGACAGACAGACAGACAGACAGAGAGGGGACATCATCTTACACAGCACTTCTCAACTTTTCCTGCCAAAGTGATTTTAATATCATAGGAGAGTGAATTGCTAAGATCAGACAACACAGCCTGAATTACCAGGAGTAAACATAAGCGTTCCGAGTTTTATATTAAAAATTCATGTGACAAATATCTATAGATGTATTATTCATAATAGCCAAAAAAACAGAAACAACCCAAACATGAATTAGCTGGCAATGGATAAACAAAATATGATACATATACATACAACGGAATATTCTTCGGCCATCAAAAGGAGTGAAGTATTGATATATGCTACAACATGGATGGACACTAAGAGAAAGAAGCCAGATACAAAGGCCACATATTGTGATTCCATTTAAATGAAATGCCCAGAACTGGCAAATCCATCGACAGAAAACAGATAGATTAGTGGGTACCTAGTGTAGAAGACTTTGGGAGGAGATGTGAAGTGACTCTTAATGAATGTGGGATCTCTTTTAGGGGGAATAAAATTGTTCTGAAATTAGATTGTGATGATGGTTGCACAATCCTGCAAATATACACTAAAAATCATTAAATCGTACAAGTTAAATGAGTTATATGGTATGTAAATTATATAACAGACTTGTTAAAAATAAAAATACATTCATATGAATTTTTCATAATGTTGTATAATATATCTTTGTCTGCCTTAGTGTAAAACTGCCTTTTGCCCCACCGGTTGCTTTTTTTCCTAGTTAAAATTGTTGCTTCAGGATAATTCATTATTTTATGGCTTCATACGTGTGGTCCGGGAATATCTCCTCACAGGCTTGGGTGAATGTATGCCCTAATTTGCCAGAGACATTCTTGGTTTATGCTTGCTTTACTAGAGTCATTATGAACGCTGTTCCCTTTCATCCTCCAAAATGTCCTGGCTTATACAATACATTATATAGTTACCCTGCATGCTAACATACATGTACTCCAGTTTGGGAAGAATGGCTTTATATAACCAACAAATGCTGCACCTTTGATCTAGAATTTTATTTTAAAATATCAAATCGAGAATTTCACTTTTCAACTGATAATTGATTTGAACAAGCTTTCCTGACTGTCAAGTAATTGTATATTAAGAAATATAAATTTCAATTATTAACTCATTTAATACTTTGGTAATTAAATTTTATTTTTATTTTTATATTTTTAGAGGAGGCAACCCTTGGTTGACCTCACAGATTGCAAGGACCTTCAGTTTACAATCTCTTATTTTTACTTTGTTATTTTTTTTTACGCCTTCGGCACCTGGTCTGCCTAGGTAGTCTTCCATCTAAGTACTAACCAGGCCTGACCCTGCTTAGCTTCCAAGATCAGACGGGATCGGGCTCGAGTAATTAAATTTTAGATAGATCATAATATTTCTTTTTACTCAGAGTGGTTCCAAGATCCATTAATAAAAATTGTTTTCACTAAATGACAAACTTAAACATATAATAATGGCTTTGTTATTATAAATTAAATGAAAAAATATAAAGCTAGACTATCGATTATTTAATATTAATGATATGATAATTATATATTATAGTATTTAATGTTAATTATATAATCATATATTATAGTATTTATTATATTAATTATTAAGATATGTGAATAAGATTCAATGTTCGGTATTACTGTTATATCTTTTTAATTTCTCACTTTTAAAATTTTTTCAAAAGCTTTAAATCTAGCAACATATCAGAATAAACTCTGAGACAACTCACATTTGAAATTTTCTTGTTCAATTTTGTTTTCGCTTATATGACTATATTTTCTAATTTTATTCTAAACTCTCTGTTAAAAAGCTTTTGAATCCACTGGTGTTTTTAAAAGTTTTTAAAGATAATTTATCCTTTCTCCATATTTTATATTATGTTTACAATTTAACTTTTTTGCAACTAATAATTGACTTAGTATTAAAATAGAAACAGTATATCAGGATTTAATTCTCAAACAAATTCAATTCTAAGATTTTGCAATATCAATGTAGTATTTGAATTACTTCTCCTCCCTTCAGTCTCTAGAAAATGGTAGATAAATAACAGAGCTTTTCCTAAAGGTTGCAGAAAGAGTTTTCAAACATAAGTATTTCTTCTGATAAACATGATTAAAAAGACTAAAAGTATTAACAGTGATGGTGGAGAGAAGCTGTGACTCTAGGAGACATTTTTCTCCAACTATTTTGGCAGTTTATCTATAACTCCCAAAGGTAATAATGGAAAGAATCTGCTAAAGCTGAACATAGCCCCCAAGCAGAGACTCAATGTGGATACCTGTTACATAAGTTAATAGACGTAAATCTGATTTTAAGCAAAGGCTAGGGGTTTCCATAATATTTCCAACATAACTTAAAAAACAGAATCTAAATATCATTCATATCAATACATGCTAACCAATTAAAAGTAAATTTAATGAAAAATTAAGGCTGCAAGTAGTTTCTCTTTATCTCTTCTAATCGACACATTTATTCAATCCATTTACTCATATAATCACTCGCAGCCCATTTATTGGGCACCTCCCGTGTTCCTTCTCACACGTGCCAAAATCCAAATGAAAACAACACATATGGAGATACAGTACTCATAAAAAGGAAAGTCTGAAAGGAACAAATACTACATTTGTCTCCCTTAAAACTCCGACCTCAGGAGCCATCCAAAATGGTGTTCCTACAGACGTATTCCGACGGTGCCAGGTGCTGGTGAGCTGAGCAGACACGCCTGGAAGGAAGAGACGAGACTTACTTCTTGCATGAATTCCAATTGCAATAAATTTGCTTATAAACTAATATTAAAATTCTGTTCCCTTAAAGTTGCCACTGGACCTGAACTTCGCATCAAATATCCTAAGTCAGGATTTCTGCATAGCCAAATTACAGAATGGTCCTCGTATTTTCCATTTCTCATAATCAAACCTGTCTGTCCTTAAAGCCCTGCTTCGAGTTTTAGGTTCCCCATACTGACTTTTAATCCACTCCTGATCATACTAACCTCTATTTCTTTTGATCTTCTACATTTTTAACTACTTGTCTGTATTACGTATTTTGACAATATTACATATTGTTATTTGAATAGTATGCTTCCTCCTTTCCCTCCCCTGTGCCCACTACCAAAACTCTGGTGAATCTGAGAATGTTTTATATGGTGGTATGTACATAGTAGGTGACTTGTGAATGTAAATAAAATCATTTTCCATCTCCCAACTTTGGTCAAATCACACTTGACTGGAAGTTTCAAATCAACTACACATATTCAAACCAACGCCATTAATAGAATCTGTTCTTTTTCCTTTAAAGAGATTACAGACCAAAGGACTACTCTGCAGAGGTTTAACCAAATATTTCAATCATGTCATCACATTAATTCCCCCTGATTAGATAGAATCATAACTGACCCCTGATGTTCATACTCTGGCTCCTCATACAGGGGTTTGGTTGCCTCTAACTGTTCAGTGCTGCTTCCCTTGACCTGCTCTAGACTTGATGGGTTATACCAAAATCATGAGCTTCCACTCTCTGATTGCCCTGTTTTGTAAAGTACCTCCCAGATGTCACATTCATTTTAGGCTCTGGCTGTTTATCTTATAAGCCAAGTAGAACAAAGACACAAACAGAAATTTAAAATTAAATATATTTAACTCTTTTAAGATGGCATTTGACATTTGTCATAAAATTCAGCCAAATGGGGATTTCACTGGTGGAAGTATACCTGAACAGAGAAGTAGGCAGAATGTTTTGGTTCCACAGTAAGTAATTGCATCCCTTAATGACCTACTCCACCTACCGTTTGCGACAACATGGATGGACCTGAAAAGTATAATGCTAAGTGAAATAAGTCAGACAGAGAAAGACAAATACCATATGATCTGCTTATACGTGGAATCTAAAGAACAAAATAAACAAACAAACTAGAAACAGACTCATAGATGCAGGGAACGTACTGATGGTTGCAAGATGGGAAGGGGTTGGGGAGCTGGATGAAAAAGAGGAAGGGATTAAGAAGTACAAATTAGTAGTTGCAAAATAAAGTACAGTCTACGGCCATGCCACCCTGAACGTGCCCTATCTCGTCTGATCTCGGAAGCTAAGCAGGGTCGGGCCTGGTTAGTACTTGGATGGGAGACCACATAGGAAGACTAGGTGCTGTAGGTGTAATAAACAAACAAACAGACAAACAAACAAATAAATAAAGAACAGCATAGGGAATATAGTCAATAATATTGTAATAACTATGTATGGTGCCAAGTGGGTACTATACTAGTCAGGGGGTCACTTTGCAAATTATATAAATGTCTAACTGCTATGCTGTACACCTGAAACTAATACAAAATAATATTGAATGTCAACTGTTAATTGAAAAATGTTTGAAAAGAAAAAAAAAAAAGAGATTTTCTAATCTGTGCTTTAAGGTTTTTCCTTAAATATTTTCTAACAGACTATCCGAAGAAAGGGAATCAACGCTTAACATCACATTTCTCCAAAATACATCCTCCACCTCTGCTCCAGGTATGCTATCTTTCAGAAAAATTAAATTTAAATCTAAACATTGCACCTTATCTTTTTCTATGAATTAAAGGCAGAAATGATTAAACCCGAATTTTTCTGTAGTTTCAGTATAATCAGTGATTTATTTATATAAGTGAAAAAAGTAAATGGATTTTAAAAGCAATTTAATTTAAAATCGATTCTAAATTTACTAAAATTTGTTCTAAGGGTTTCTTTTTATGAAAACATTTTAAGTTATATTTGAACCTTGGTGGACATTTTTGTTTCAATTTCATGAAGATTGTTTAAGAATTCAAATGTCATTTAACTGAAATGTAAAGGGCAAAGGAAAAAAACAGAACCAAGTGAAAAATCAAAAGTTTTGCTCTTGGCAGGAAAGTGACATTTTAGACTAATCACGTGATACTTTTTTCTCTCTTTCTGGATATGAAGAAAAGATTATGTCACTAGAACTGGCATTTTTTTCCAGCAAGTAGTCTTGTCTTGGTGTTTAAACTTACAGCCATGGATGGCAAGAAAGGATCTTGCCTCCATATTCCACAGGAAATATACATGGAAGATACTAAAAGAGGTTTTTTTAGGGGCGTGGCATGTGACCCAAGGCAGACCACTCAGACTCTTTTTCTTGGATATGTGACTCCTGAGTGGAGACACTCAAAGGAAGTAACTAGAGCTGAGTCAACCAATGGGAGGGCTCTAAAGAGTAGTCCAGGTGATGCCACTTCTGAGGTCTAGGTCTGTCACAGCATGGTTCTTAGGAGGCTGGGTATCAACCTTGCTTTTGTAAGCCAGCCAGTGTTGTTTTCAGCTCTTGCCTAAGTTGGTCAGAGTTAGTGTCTGTTGCTTATAACCAAGGAACCCTGACTAATACAAGACCTAATGATTTTACATATAAAGGAGAAAATTAACAAGGGTAATAGTGAATGATGAGTTTATAAAGCCTAAGTTATTAGGTTTTATAGTACTCTGAGGTTATATTACATTTTTATATTTATACTAACATGAGATTAAGAATTTCTTAAGGCAAACCTTTGGCCTCCAAACACTTTAATCACACATCTCAAGCAATAAGAAACTTTTGAGCAAGCATACTGTACATAGATATAGATATAGACTAGTCTCAAAATATTTACTAGTGTATTAATATATACATTATGCAACATAAATGAAGATAATTTTAAAGGATGAGATTAAAATAATAACTACAATAGAGGTACGAATATTTCTTTTGGTACTTCGATGATGTTTTACAAACACCCTTATATTGATTCACACCCTCTTCAAAGACTGCTAGTCTAAGTAGTGCTGGGTAATGGATCGCAATGCCTTGAAGTCTCATATATCTTTTAGTGTCTGTTGGGATCCTGCAGAAAGAATGTGTTATACTTGGTTCCTTTAAACTGTATGGAAACAGAAAAAGTCAGCTCAGAATGTGAAGAAGGAAAAACAGTAACCAAATAAGTAAAAAAGGAAAAATGCAACTAGGTAGTATAGGAAACCCACGAGTCTGAGAATACTAAATGATTAATAATTAAAAACAGGACACACGCCCAACTATGAAAGTGAGAGGGGAAGCCATTTACCGAATCTCATGTTTGTTGACTGTTTCTGCAATGACTGTTAAACCTGAAGATCATTTTACCAACACAATCAAACAGTTTCAGAGCTAGAAGGCAACTTAATGGTCATGAAGTCTAATGTGTTCATTTTCAGGTTAGTAAACTTCAGCTAGAGAGAAGAATGAGTTTCCTGAGGACAAATGGCATTTTTACTTAGTATAAATTCTCACAAGAAAAGTAGCTAAGGAGGTAGATAAATACAAAATTCTATTAAAAATGATTGACACAAATGACTTTAAAAGGCAGCAGGAATCTAAATTATGAGTTCAGGAGCCCTAGGAAGTAAAGATTAGGAAAATCATCTTGTCCAGAGAGGAACTAATGGAATAAGTCACCAAAATAAGCAGTTACATAAGCATCTCAAGGGAGAAGGTGCCAAAGGGTGGAAAATTCCAGGCAGAAATTTGGGATAGTGAGAGGACACTGAGAAAACCAAGAGACCAAAAAGAGATCAGGGCTAAACAGAAAGCAGGCTAGAAGAGAGGGCAATAATCCATTGGAAGTCAAAGCCACTGGAAGATTAAGGAGGTTTATGTAAATGATTCTTCAGCCCTCTGCTCTGATTACACTGATGGGGAATTTTCACGCTATTTTTTAGAGCCCTGAAACAAGGCTTCCCGGGGCTGTCGATGTCTGTACAAAAACGCTGTTCCCTGTTGCATAAAGTCCTGTTTCTAGAGGGGAAAAAAAAAACGTGCAGGCTTTATACTTCTGGTCAAGAGATCTCTTAGAGTCTTAGAGAGTTAGAAGAAACATCATATATGTGGTTTCCAATGTGGCTCAAACAGACCAGACCATTTCAGAGAACTTCATTTACTATCATCATACATGTAACTCTCCTCTGGGCAGTGCACATCCATAAGAAACAAAACTGTCTAGAGTATTTAGAAAATGTCTTTGTCTCTCCCTTTCCACAATCCTCTTTAAAAAAAAAAAAATCTTCCTTCATTCACAGGTACTTGCAGAATAGAAAGGTCCAGGCAGGCTTGCTTGTACCATATCGGCCCATTCCCCAGTCATGGCTGATTGGATTAAAAGGGCCATCTGAGCCAGCTGGTCCAACTGAGCTCCTTCTCCCACTCCCAAGTCCTTTTAACTTGGGATGCTAAAGGTTCAGGTCAATTAGTCATTGGCACTGAACCCATAAGGTTATACAGACTGGGAAGGCTGAGGCTGCTGTTTTTGAAGAGCCTCAATGGGCAACGTGAGAACTCCAGAGGTCGGTCTGTAGACACTCAGAGAGAAGCAGAGGAGAGGTCCGATTCCTCCAGTGAGAGAGCGAGAAGCAGTAAGCAGTCATGGTTCTTGCCTTCCATCCTTCTGGCTCACTCTCAGCACCTTCAGTCCTGTTCTCATCTATGAGGTTGCCTTTTGTATCTTACTCTTTTTTTGGAGCTAGTTTGAGTTTCTTGTCCTTACATCTAAAAGACTCTTGACTAAGACATACGACATTATATATAATGTTGCACAACTTAACTCAACTTACTGTTCAGCTCAAGGAACATTTGAGCCCATAGCTGGAACCATAAAACTCTAAAGAGTCCATTTATTCATGGTTTTGCTTTATATAACAAAAAAATTACAAATGTCTTTACTTTCAGATAAGGTAAAGGTCATCTCCCAAAGCAGAAAAACAAATGCTGAGTAAAGTAATAATTTTGTGTATAGGTATGAAAATGCTAAAGCTCTGCTATATTTTAAAAATTGTTCTTTCCCCTATTTTTTCCAATATATTATCTCATTCTATAAAGCACTAGCCCTCAAATTTTCAAAATTCATAATATTCAACTACCAAATATATATTTGTGATATATATCATCTTTAGATATATATCTTAACATCTTTAGTTTTCTGTGCTAAGTCTCCAACTCTATTCCATAGTGCAAAAAAAAATTTAATATAATTTCAACCTTAGAAAAAATTGACAAGTACAAATAATTTTTTGCCGAAACTATTTGGGAATAAGTGGGCTACACGATGCCCCTTTGCCCCCAAATACTTTAGTGTGTAATTGCTACAAACAAGGACATTCCCCTAAATACCTACAATACAACTAACAATTCAGAAAAGTTAACACTAATACATTTCTACCATTTAATCTATAGACCCAATTTAAATTTCATCAATTGTCTCAAATATGTCCTTACAACAAAAGGATCCAATCCAAGACCATGTGTTGCATTTACCTGTCATGTCTCTTGAGCCTCTTCCAATCTGGAGGCATTCCTTAATCTCTCCTTGAATTTGATGACCTTGACATTTTTTAAGATTTAAGGCCAGCTATTTTGTAGGATGTTCCGAAATTTGGATTAGTCAGATATTCTCTCATGATTTTATTTTTGGCAGGAATATCATGGCAATGATACTAAGGTCTTCTCATTACATCCTATCGGGTGCTCTGTGATTTTCAGTTGTCCCTTTACTAGTTTTGTCCACTTTGATCACTTGATTAAGTTTGTGTTTGCCAGGCTTCTGCCCTTTAAAGTTTCTTTTCTTCTTTTATAATTAAGTATTTTGTGGAGAGCCATTTTGAGACTATGTATATATTCGATGTCTAATAAAAGCTTAACCCACTAGTTTAGCATCCATTGAAGTTCTTGGATGAGTTATTACTATGATGGTTGCCAAATGAAAAAAATTTTAACTTTATTATTCCTTCTATATTTATTAGTTGGCATTCTTCTGTATAGAAAAGCTTTCACTTCTTTCCATTCATTTACATCCAATTACGAATGTAAGTATGCAAGTGTAGATTAATGGATTTCTATTTTATTCAATGGGTTACCACCATTACCATCATTATTATCATTGTTTTGAAGCTCATATTGTCCCAGATTTGGTCAGTGAGAATAGCTTCCATTTGGCTTCTGTATCCTTTGGATATGTCTCCTCATTCTTTGAGGATTTCTTTACTTTTTGGCACATTAATTTGTAGGCTTATCTTATATACTCCTAAAAATCAGCCTTTCTCCAAGAATCTTTGTTTCCTCTTAGGTGAGATTTGTATATAAAAACAAGAGTCAGGCGCTTGATGTGCTTGCTGTTGGGGCATCAATGCCTGTAAGCCCCCTTAGTGGAAATAGCTAAGAGCTAAGTAACATGTATGCACACAAACATACACGTGACATTACATTTATTTTTATATCTGTGTGTGTGTATATGTATATGTATATATATATTACCTCCAATTCCAGTCCAACATCGGGTTTAGTTTTCTCCCTTTCCATATGTCATTCTTTTCTCTAACAGTAAGAAATTTGTTTCCATTGTCCTCATTATTTTTCCCGATTGTATTAAGTCTCCTTTATGTAACCAATCTCGTCTCCATCTTGATCCCTAAGCAGATGCCATTCTTACCTAACTCAGTTTTTGACAACCTGACTGGGGTCACCATCACCCTATCTCCTCCGCCCCCCGTCAGATGAATGCTTTCCTTGTCCCATGTGGGGACTCAACCAACACCCCGTGCCAAGCCCTCATTACTACCACCCTCCCAGCATGAACGTCTTCCTTATCCGTTTCAGGCCCAAACCACAGTGCTGTACTCCACACTCCCATGCTTGCTCGGCCCCACCTAAAGGCTTTTGTTCTGAATTATCTGGGAAGAAAAGAAAGAATAAAAAGAAGGTCATAGTTTTTAAGTTCATGTGTAACTGCCTCACTTGATGCTAAAAAGTAGGTTTTAACAAATAAATCACAACTTCTCTTTGACCTATATTACTCATTGGAGATTTGGTCTAAAACTGGGCATGTAGGTAATAAGAGATTTAAAGCCATAAGATATTCTGTCATAAGAATGATGTCTAAATAAATCACAAGAAGTACATTCTCTATTTTTGTATTGAGATGTTAACTATCCTATTAGAAATAAAGTTCCCCAGAGAGAAATCCAGAGAAATGAGAACTGAAAACTGCCCTTCAAATTTAGTCTCTTTCACTTCTCTGTTCCAGGACTGCTTTTTCAGACATTAGTTGACTTGCCTAAGGGATTTTTCTCCGGGGAGATCATATTATTTATTGATTGATCACACACACCAGTGACTGCTAATGTATTTCATTAATAATGTTTATAAGCTCACCTGTCTTTTTACTCACTGAGGTGTCTGGTGGTTTTCTGTAAAAGAATTTTCCACATAGCAAAAAAACAAAAAGATTTTAAAAAGATTTTCTTAACTAATATTACCAAACTGAATCTTACTTTTAATGTAATTAAGTAGCTTGATACTTAAAGTAATACTAAATGTACTCTAGCAAAGTGCTATTTTTTTTTAAACAGAAAGAGGCACGAATATTTTAGGAACTCAGATTTTCGTCATTTAGCAACTAATAAAGTATTTATTTATTTATTTACTATGTGTACAGCACTGAGCTAGAGGCCATATGAGAATATAATTTCCTGATAACAGTAATAGCTCAGGTTTTTTAAAATCATAAAATGTCGATAATTTTACTAATTAGTTTACCTGTCTCATCTCATTTACTCTTCATGGCAATCAACTGTATGAGGCAGAGACTGTTCTTTTTTTTATATTTGTAGATAAGCAGATTAATGTCCTTGGAGATTTTAAGTGACTTTCTCAAGGTCACAAAATGTATAGAAAATGCCTCTCATTCGTTCATTCATTCATTCATTCATTCAAGAGTATTTATCGAAAGCACTTTCAATGTGCCAGTACCATGCAAAGTGAAAGACTAGAAAGAGACCCTGTCATCATGAAGCATATAGCTCAGCATAAGGTGTCCAATTAAACATGATTACAGTCAAATGTGACAACTGGTTGGTTAAACTAAGTATAGGGTATTGGGGAGGCACTCAGCCAGGCAAAAAGAAGTCAGCTGGGTACGTGGGTGAGAGGAGGTTTCTATGCAGGGAGAGCATCACGTTTGTAACTGGTCACAAAATTTAATGACACTATAGTTAGATAGACAGAGAAATTATAATTTCTTCATTTCACCTATGATTTTTATGGTCTATCGTTGTGTCCCTCCTGCCTAGCCAGAAGGGGGATGTAAAGCTTAGTCGGATCCATTAAATCTATAAGTCCTTTTAGATGGAGTTCAGTCTCTTTTGGATAAAAGTGCTTGCTCTGTCTTTTAGATGGTATCCTCCTCCTTCTTCTCTCCTGAAGATGGTACTGTTTGTACAGGACAAGGGATGGCTTATAAGACCTTGTGGCAGAAAGAAGAGAGTGTTGGGTCTCTGGTCTCTGGGGCCATGCGCCTTCATCTGCCTGGCTGCCAGGGGCCCTGCTGGTTTCCCGTGCTAGCATCTGCATTCCGTGGGCTTGGGGTCTGTTCTCATGTAGTTGTTCTGGCAGATGAAGGCTCAGTTTGGCTTCACCTGGAGCTGAAAACACTGAGGTCTGGCTGTGACTCCTACTCAGACCTGGCCCAGGTGATCTGTTCTGTCTTACTTCCTTTCCTGAACAACACCCTTTTGAAGCTCCCCCACCTAGATCCTTGGGTACTTTGGGCTTTCTGAAAACTAAGGGCAAAGGTTTGAAGAAGCTCAGCTTGAGTCCTTCCTCTACCTAATCACCTATATTTCAGGTGACAACGATGTGGCCCAACCTGGCCTGGACTGCGGCAGACTGTACAGTGGCCTCCCCTGGAACACTGCGTGACAGTGGTGGGAAGTGTGAAGGTAAAAGCTTCTTTCTGCCCTTGTTGTTATCTTCACTTTTTATAAGCTCATTTCATTTCTCCTGCCTCTTTCTCTGTATCATCTTCCCACAATTACCCTAGAGTCGGAAAGTGTTTCCTTCTTGTTTCTGTTCTCTCTACAGTGTGTCCCTGGAAATTCTCTCTCCATACGCTAAAGAAAAGACAGAGCAATTTAGACAGACCTCTTCAAGAGATAGCCCGGGTCTTGCTACAAAGTCCTATTTTTGAATGTTAAAAACTAGATATTACCTCAGTCATTTTCCTGCATTCCTTCTAGAACAAACCTTAATCTCCCTCCAGACAGAGAGATGCCTCTGGCAGACTGGGGTGAAGATCATATTCTTGGATAGGCAAAAGAGGAAAGCGTGTTAATAAATTTTGAAGTACTCTCGAAAGTACATTGACGTACTCAATTTTTCAAGGCTATCATAGAACTCAATTACATGGCCAGAGCCCTGACTAAGAAAGAGTGTGGTACGTTTAAGGAACTGAAAGAAGTTGACCTGGTTCTTAGAAAACAGGAGAGAGGGTACCCGATGAGCACCAAGGAGTATAAACAGAGTATCAATCATTAAGTGCTTACTCTGTGCCAGCACAGTGGAAAGCCCTTCCCAAGGGCCAGACAAAGCCATTGAACAGAATATTCAGCAAGAGAATGAGTGGCAGGATCAGAAGTAATTTCTAAAAGGGTCCCTCTGGCAGCCGTGTGGAGAATGAACTGGAAAGAAGGGAGTGGGATTGGACGTGCGGAGTTCGGGGAAGTGTAACTACAGGAGCCCGGGTCACAGATGATGGCTAGGACTGGAGAGGAGCAATAAAGATGGAGTCTGAGGAAATTTAATAGAGAGACAGAGCTCTGTGACTGACTGTAGATGTGGGACGTGAAGACAAAGGAAGACTCGAGGACGAACCTAAGATTTCTGGCTTGAGCAATAAAGTAGATACCTGTGAATTTTTCTAAGACAAGAAACTCTTGATAGGAAGCAGATTACTCGGATGGATGAGGTGGTGGAGTTCCGTTCTGGACATTTTTGAGAACTGGCAGGCGTCCCAATACAGATCTTCAGTATCCAATAATGAGCTTACCGTCTATTTTAGGAAGTGAGAAATTCAAATAACATGCATTCTAAAACCTTTACCCCCAACTGTAGCCTTCTCTGAATATCTGATTTAAATAAAAAGTGAAGACATTGATTTTCATTTTGATTCTGCAATTTGTGGCTTACCATATCTTATTCCTTTTGCCCTTTAGAAGGTTCACTATGCATGCATCTCCATCCTCAAGTTTCAATTCATATGAAAACCTACAAATCATTTTAGGTGAACTGGATCCATGTCCTCTTACCATGGAGAATGGAAATATAAGCATTATCTTATATGCGAAAAATAGTATTTTAGTATCAGATACTAGGAACACATTTAATAGGCAGCTGGACCTCTTTTCTAATTGATGCCGAAACTTAAGGCTTTAAGTCAATTAATCTAAAACCAGAGCTCTCATTTTGTCAGCTTTTTAACTTATGACTACTTTATAGAGATACATAAAAGGCCATCTTCTTTATCATTTAGGTATATTTTTTAATCTAGGTAATTTCAGAGGGTATCCCAGAAAGATCCATTTCTCAAAGCTACTGGTTTATCAAGTTTGTCTTTCATAACTGAGAAGATGCATACTTACACTTGTTTCGACAATTTTTATCTAGCCATTTTTTTAGAGCAAGAGAATGATAAGATTTCCACTTAAATATTAAGTCTCCATTTGGGTCTGTTAGAACGGAGCCAAATTATTTTCTAAGGAGAGTCAGGGCCCTGCTTATAGAACAGCATTTATTGTTGTTTTTTTAAATTTCAGGCACAAGTTCTTATTAGTATTAGGATTGTTTAAACACACAGCTTTGAACTCAACTGGCAAAACAGACTGCCTGTTTCCCAGCTTTTAATCAGGAATTCACTGTCACACTCAAAGCTGCTCCACAGTTTTCAAAAGCTCAGCTGAGAAAAAAATGGCACATGCATGGCTGTTTGAAAGATATGCTATTCATCTACTTCTCTTTAGATACTCTGAAATTCATCCCTGGATTAAGCCAGATCTCTAGAGAGCTACCTCCTTGGATATTAAAACAATTAATTTCTAAAGTTAATCAATGAACTTCCCGAAGCGTCAGTTTCCAAAATGTAAAATGAAGGTTCATTCATTCAACGATCACTTATTGAACTACAAATATCCAAAGCCTTAAGTCAACGAAATTTAATAAGACATAGTCCCACTACTCGAAGACCCTGCCTCTCTCTTCCTAAGTATATTTTTCTATCTATAAAGACCAGAAAGATAATTATAATTCTATGTGATAAATACAAAACTGGAGAACTATACTGAATACAGACACCAGAGCACAGGGGAAGGGAAGAGGAAGAATGACTGACTGATACTGAGATGTCCTAGAATAAAGTTGCCCACTCTTACAGGATGAGGGTTTTAGCAGAGATCAAACGAGAGGAGGGGTGAGAGAGCACTGTCAAATCCGGTAAATACCTGCCCAGATGAAGAATAAAGGTATCAGCGAGGGTGCCCTTGGCTATGACACAGTAACTCCAAATCGGCTTATTAGTAAATATGGAAATTTATTATCTCATATGACAAAAAGTCCAGAGATAAGGCAGGCTCCAAAGTTGGTGGATCCAGTGGCTTGATTATGTCATCAAGGACCCTCGCTCTTCCCGTCCTCAGCTCTGCCTTTCTCAGGATTGGCTTTCCACTTGGGATAAAACACCTCAGGACAGAATGAGGTGGCTGCAGCAGATTCGAGGCATCGCAATAAGACACAGAATGTTCCCAGAAAGAAAGACACCATCTTTCCCTGAGACTTCTTCTTAAGAGGAAAGAAATTTCCTAGAGTCCTTTGAAAGTTTCTCCTCATATCTCAAATCCTGGGTTTGGCACATGCCAATTCATAAAGCAATCACAAAGAAGGGCTATTGGATTTTAGGCTGAGGGTAGTCCTTTGAGGTGCCATCTACTTTAGAGAATCACCACACATGTTGCTACAATGGTGTTATGGGCACAACCTTAAAAGAAGTCACTCTTTCTTCTGGGAATCTCTCATTTGCCTATTAAAAAAAAAAAACAAAAAAAACTCTGCACTTTTTAACCTCAAGGAAATATTGTTTTTTTCCCTCTACTTTCAATGCCTAGAAAGAAATCTTGATGGAAATGATCAAGTCATATCATACTACTCATTTTGCAGCCCAAACTCGGGCATTTCGAGGAAAACTTACCAAAATCTACTAGTTTAACTCCGCCTTCTGTGGTCAACAAAATGTTATTTCCTTTTATATCACGATGGATAGTTTTGTTGTTATGCAAATGCTGCAGACCCTAGAAGATGGGAAATATATAATGACTTTTAAAGAAAGCATCAAGCAAAAAAAACAATAACATTTTTCAGATGGATGCATTTGTGCAAAATCAGTAGGGAACACATGTTAAATTAACATTCAGACATTCTTAAATGTTTTATATTGAATAGTCAGATCAAAGTATATCATTTCCACTTTGAACTATATAAAAATTCCTAAAACCAGAGCATATCCTTAGCTCTTATTAAATATTGTATTAAAATGGGTTGATCGCAATAGAAGAAAACATTCCATATTCTTATTTTAAATAATGGAAAGTAAAACCTATTAGTAAAAAATACATAATATCTGCCTTCATCATAATCACAATCTCAGAAATACATTTATGAGATCAGAACTCAGGGTTCTGTTGACAAAAAGAAGGTAGATTTCCAATGGAAAAAAGGAATTAGCTATGCTAAACATTTTGAATTTTGCATATACTCTTGCATTAATAAATACTAATGTAGTGATATTTTTCTAAAAATAAGATCTATATTTTTAAACTAGAACTGCCTCATAATTAATGCACAATTTAAATTGCCTTACCATTAGTGCTTCATGTAAAATATAGGCAATTATGAGCTCATTCATTCTTTTACCCCTTTTCAGAAATCCTTTCACAAGATCTGTCACCGATCCTCCATTGCATAGCTATAAAAGAGTATTTCAAGATTGATATTAAAATGGATATAACGTTTTAAGTACCTGCTATAAAAGATTTCCCCAAAACATTTTTTAAAATTGTTCAATTTTTTTGCTTCAAATGATTATTCCCATCCTCTTTCTGGTTTCATAAATAAAATGAATATATAAACTTGTACTACTATACAATTACTTATCGGAATAAAGTTTTCACATGAATTAATTTTTAGAAGAGAATTGGGAGAAGCACTAGGCTTGATTTTTAAATTCAAGAATAAGAATCATGATTCTACAAACCAGTCCCAAATTATAAGATCTGGGGCTTAAAAACATTATTGGTTTCTGACAGTTTTATTAATAGTACAATAGATTCTATGATTTCAATATGTGGCTATACACTATTTTATATATGCATTAACTTTAAAATATGCTTCCTTCCTGGCAAAATTTCAGAGCATGTTAAAGTAGTATTAAAAACATCACATTAAAAAAACTTTTAAATATCACGTGTTTTAAGCTCTTTGGCTTTTTCCCTCCCCACCCCCAAACATAGGAATGTAAACGGAAAAGCCAGCGGGAGGGGAACTGGTAGGAGAATTCTTCGCATTCGGGTTCTCCAACGTTAGGCAACATGAAATCCCACCAAAAAACTCTCAAAGGAGCTGCAAATTTTCAGAACATAGAAACAACTGACACTAGCAGTTGGCAATAACTAGGCAAATGGCCCTAGACATAAAGAAAATTTTGACCCCATGAACATTGGATCCCTTAACCTGATCCATTGGCCTTCGCCTTCAGCCTGCCTCTCCCCTGGGGGTTCTTGTCCATGCATTCCTCACCATGACCCATACCCACCAGCTCCTGGGAACTCAGAGTCTCAATTTCCCTAACTCTACTAACCTAAATGGAGGCAGAGAAAGGAGGTGAGAAGAAGTATATTGCTAGCATCTAAGTCTGAAATACTAAACACATTTTCTCACAAACTTTTTCTATCATGGTATTAGGTTTCATTGGACACCTGAACACGTCCCACACATTATGAATTAGATAGTAATAGCTAAGGTGTGCTGAGCATATACTTTGTGCCAGGTACTTTTCCAATCCATTTATAAGTATTATCTCTATACCTCACCATGTTCTGAAGTAGGGATTATTATCAACTCCATATTAAAGATTGGGAAACTGGGGCACAAAATGGTAGAGTAACTGCTCCCAAATCACACAGTACTGACAGAGCTGGGATATGAACTCAGTCTGATACTAAAGTTGAGCTTCACACTTAACTATGATACTTCATGGAACCCCAATACAACGACACTGTATGATCACACTTAACCATGATATTTCATATCCCACGATAGGTTTTCGGGCTAGCTGGTCCATCTAACCCTAACCATCATGTAAGATATTGTTCTTATCACAGCGTATTTTAAAATCTAAACACGAACTTACAAATGAACATTTAGATACAACCCCATTCATAACTGATGTGTTTTCTACATGCAAAGAAATTTTCTTTCAGCTTACACAGGAGCACGTGGAGCCCTAACATTCCAAAATCTGCATTTTCTTCTGTATCGAGAAAGTGGAAACCCTTTAACTGTATAAACAGAAGAGTGTCCTGGCAGCAGAAAACAGTGTCACACTGCTTTTACTGTGGCTCAGCATAATCAGTTTATAGAATTCCTTAAAAAGCTCCTTTAATTTGCAAGGCACTTATTTAAAATAAACAAGTTCTAGGACCAGTTTTAAAATGTCTAAAAATCATTGCAAGGAGACTAAATGTCTTCTCTTAGTTCTCCGAAGTGTACCCCATCTGTAGCTGCAACTTCTCTGGTTGACTATTATATAAATGCAACAGTAAACAGCTAGAATGTCACAGGGGGAATAAAGGAACCTTAACGAATGTGTGGAAAATTAAATTAAGAAGTGAAATATAAGGACTAATGCAATCATTCAATTTGAACTAAGCAGTTCCAATTTTACTTTCTAGTATCAATTTTTACTTAAAATGGTTATTCTTTTCATCTAGAAAAATGTAGAGTATGGAATTCTTTATAATATACACTTTACTTTTTTAAAGTAAGGTATATTGAAGTATATTTTACCTTTAACAAAATTCACTCAATTTAGCATAGAATTCTTGAGTTTTGACAGATGTTTTAGTCATGTAACCACTACCACAATCAGATACAAAACAAATCCATCACATAAAAATCTCGTCTCACTTCTCTTTATAGTGAAGCCCCAACCCTAGTTCCTGGCAACCACTAATTAATTCTTTGTCTTTACAGATTTTGTCAAAGAAATTGAATCATAAGGTGTGTAGACCATTAAGTCTGGCTTCTTTGACTTAGCGCAATGAACCTAAGGTTCAGCTATGTTGTTGCATATTCCTTTAATACCATTTTAATTCTGTGTATGCCTTTTTCAGTGCTGAGTATTCCATTCAATAAATTAACCACTGTTTGTTTATTCATTCACTAATTGAAAGACATCTGAGTTATTTCTAGTTTGGGGCAATTATGAGTAAAACTACTAAACATTCATAGGTTTTTATGAGAATATAATTTTCATTTCTCTTGGTTAAATACCTAAGAGAGGGAATTGCTGGGTCCAATGGGTCATATGTTTGACCTTCTAAGCAACTGCCATTTCAAAGAAATATTTGCCTAATCCAAGGTCACAAAATTTTTCTTTTATATGTTCTTCAGGAAGTTTACAGTTTTAAGTTTTACATATAGGGAGGTTGATAATCCATTTCGAGTTAATTTTTGTACATGCTGTGAGGTATGGATTGCATGTAAATGTCCAAAACTGTTACAGTATACTTTCGTATTCGTCGAAAATGTCCAAGAAACTCTGGATTGAGTTTAAAATCTCGTTGCTAAGAATAGGAGACCCTTAAGTATATATTATTAAGTGAAGAAGGCAATCTGGAAAAGCTACATACTGTATGATTCCAACTCTATGATATTCTAGAAAAACTATGGAGATAGTAAAAGATCAATCATTAATAGGGGTCCAGGGAAAAAGAAAAGAGGGATGACTAGATAGAACATAGAGGAGTTTTAGGGCAGTGAAACATGTCTATGATACTTTAATGGTGAATACAGATCATTACATATTTGTTAAAATCTATAAAATGTAGAACACCATGAGTATATTCTAACGTTAATCATGGACTTTGGGTGATAATGATGTATTGTTATTGGTCATCAATACAACAAATGTGCCACACTTATGCAAGATGTTAGTAATAGGGAAAACTGGGGAGGGGGAGGGGATTCAATGGCAATGCTCTGTACTTTCTGTTCAATTTTTCTGCAAATTTAAAACTGTTTAAAATAAAGTCTATTATTTTTTTTTAAATCTAGCTTTCGAAATCAAGACTGTGCAAAAAGATCTTAAAATAATAATAAATAAGCATACAAAATGAATTTACGTTATAACAGACCCCCCCATAGTGTCTTCTCGGTAACTATCTGAATTATTCTACTTATGGTTGCATTTTATATCCAGTATACTTTAACACAGTGAGGTACTAACACAGAAAATATTCTTGATATACATAAATTTTCACTGTAATAGTATTTTTGGTTAAGAAAATATTTTTAGAAGAATCATTATTTATTTATTCCTTTACATTGGACAAATACTTACTGAATTGTTACTACATGTAAAGCACTTGGATAAGCACTAAAATGAATCAAAGATGACTAGGACAGCTTCTGTACTCAAAAGGCTTAAAAATACAGTCAATACAGTCACAACAATAGTTTTCAAACGGGGATAATTTTGCCCCAAGGGGACACTTGGCAATGTTTGGAGATATTTTTGATTGTCAGGACTAGGGAGCTGCTGCTGACAGCTAGAGGTCATGGGTGTTGCTAAATATCCAACATGGCACTGGACAATCTGCCAACAAAAAATCATCCAGGCCCAAAGGTCAACAATGCCAAGGCTGAGAAAACCCTGAAGTAGAGATTAAAAAACAATTATCTAGGTTGTATGTTGTCTCAAATTATAATTAGTGGATAAAATAACTATGAGCAATAGTTACTGTAGAATTTCACAGACAGCCAATAACATCAAGTTGGAAGGGAAAAAAGAAAAGGTTTTAAAGACAGGACAGAATCTGCCCTCATATGCTAACAACAGTTTTATCCAGGTTGTCCTGATATATTCACTTTGGTTATAGTATCTTGTATGATAAAACAATATACCTTTGCAAGGAAGAAAGAGTAAATTCAAATTTATCAACTTTTTCCTTAATGTTCATTGTTTTTTCTTTTTTGGTCATACTCAGAAAAAATGCTTTTCTCTAAGCTAATAAAAATGTTTTCATGTTTTTATGATTTTCTCTGTTTTGATATATTTTGGTCTTTAATTCATTTAAAGTTTTTTTGACCTGTGCAATATTTATTTTATTGCAAACAGATAGTCTGCTACCATATGAGATGTCACCATTGGTATTTACTAAATTCCAGTGAATACTGGGGCCTTACAATTATTCCCTTTCTCTGGTCTATCTGTTCTTGTCTGGTGTCAAATTGTTCTAAATTCTGTAGCTTTAGAATTGGTTTATCAGGTAAAAGAAGTTATTTTTCATTATCTTCCTCAAATGGCTAGGCTCTTCTTGCACATTTACTCTCCTAGATAAGAAATGAGGAAAGGTATGATAACATTGTCTCATCAAATAAAGAATATCGATAAAAAGATAGGATTCATAAAAAAGAACCAAATGAAAATTCTGGAGTTGAAAAGTAGAATAATGTAAATGAAAAATTCACTGGAAGAACTCCATAGTAGATTTGAACTGGCAGAAGAGAGTCCACAAACTTGAAGCTAGATAGATATTATGAAATATGAGAAGAGAAAAGAAAGAATATCTTCATTATATGAAGAGTCGAAGAGAGATGTATGCATACCAACACATATGTAATAGGAGTATCAGAATACAGGAAAGAGAATGCAGAGAAGAAATAAACCTTTGAAGAAATAATAGCTGAAACTTCCAAAATTTAATGAAAATATAAATCTATATATCTGAGCAGCTCAATTAACTCAAGGAGGACAAACACGAAGAGATTCACAGCCAGTCACATAAATAAAAATGTCTAAAGGCTAAGGTAAAAAGAAAATATTGAAAGTAGCAGAAGAAAAATGAATTGTCATATACAAGAGAATCTTAATAAGATTAACTGCTGACTTCTCATCGGAAGCAATAGAGGCCAAAAAGAAGAATGACATATTCAAATTGCCAAAGAAAAAAAAACTCACCATAAGAATCTTACATACAGCAAAACTATCTTTCAAAAATGAAGAAGAAATACATTTTTAGATAAACAAAACTAAGAGAATTTGTTGCTACCAGACCCACCTTATAAGAAATAATAAAGGAAGTATTTCAGGATGAAAGCAAGTGATCACAGAATGTGCTTTGAATCCAAATGAGAAAATAAAGAGTACCAGTAGAAGTAATTGTTTGATTATAAAAGATAATATCAATGCATATTTTTATTAACTGATTTAAAAAACAATTGTATAAAACAACATGTACATAATTGCTTGTTGGGCCTCCAGTATACAGAAATGCAAAATATTTGAAAATAACAGCACAAAAGAAATAGATTGGAGCTAGGCTATATTGAAATAATGATATCCAATGGTAACTGAAATTCATAAGGATAAATGAAAAGAACTAGAAATGTTAAATAAGAAAGTTATTATAAGAAACTCAATAATTATATGCTTGCTCTCCTCTCAGCTTTTTCAAAGTATACAAAATTGTATACAGTAATTATAAATATGTATTGCATCATTTATTCATGAAATATGAATAACAACAAAGCACATAAAGGAGAAAGATAGAATAGATTTATACAGGAATAATAATTTTAGATGTCTCTGAAATTAAGTTAGTATAAGTATTTGATAGAATTCACTGATGAAGCCACTCGGCCTGGTATTTTGTGGGAAGGGTGTTAATTATAAAGTAAGTTTCTTTTATTAATATAAAGCTATTTATGTTTTTTATTTCTTCTCATATCAGTTTTGTAAAGTTTGTGTCTTTCAAGAAAGACACAAGACACTAAAACGCCAACTTTATTAATATAAATTTCTTCATGTATTTCATTATATCATTAATAGTTGTAGATTCAACTGTGATTTTCCCTATTTGATGCATAATATTAGTAATTTCTATTTTATCATATTTTCTATATCTGTTTAGAGATTATAAAACTTATCATTGAATTTTTCAAAGAACCAACTTTTGCTTTCATTTTCTCTATTGTTTTTGTTCATTTTCTATTTAATTGGTTTTTATCTTTATTATTTTTTCCAACTCACGTTGGGTTTAATTTGCTTTGACTTTATTGGCATCTAAAGGCAAAAAATTAGAGTGACATTTTTATACCTTACACTAATTCTAATAATCATCTGTCACTGTGCAAATTTATCATGATATTGATTAGATTCCCCTTCACTTTTTTCCACACACTCCCCTCTGGCAACCATCCCTTTGGTCTCGGTATCTATGAGTCTGTTTTTATTTTGTTCTGTTTGTTCATTTGTTTGTTTGTATGTTTGTTTTTTAGATTCTACATATGAATGAAACCAAATGGTGTTTGTCTTTGTCCGATTTATCTCACTTAGCATAGTACCCTCTAGGTCCATCCATGTTGTCACTAACGGCAAGATTTCATTCTTTTTATCGCTGTGTAATAGTCCATTGTGTGTGTGTATATATACATGTACATATATACACACCACATCTTTTTTATCCATTCATCTATTAATGGGCACCTAGGTTGCCTCCATATCTTGGCTATCGTAAATAATGCTGCAATGAATATGGGATGCATATATCTTTTTATTTTCTTAGGATAAATACCCAAAGTGGAATCGCTGAGACATGTGGTAAATCTATTTTTAGTTTTTTGAGGATTCTCCATACTGTTTTCTATAATGGCTACACTAATTTGCAGTCCTACCAACCGTGCACAAGGGCTCCCTTTTCTCCACATCCTCACCAGCACATGTTTATTTAGTTTCAAATTGTTTTTCTCCACCATTAGACTGTAAGCTACATGATGACAGAGTTGGTCTTATTCTCTACTGAATGCCCAAGACCTATCAAAATGCCTGGGCCAAGTAAGAGTCAATATCTATAGAATAAATAAATGACTACATAGACGATCTCAAGTTCTGTACACTTATGTATGTATACACACACACACACACACACACAAAATGACAGAAGGCCATCTTTTTACATGGTATGCAAGGTACTTCTTCAAGGTGTGACTTGCTTGACTTCATTCAATAAAATATATTAATGTGCCAAATTCTGCATTCCAATAAAATACTGGTAAGATATTAATTAAAACTGGCACCATCATCTAATAGATGTTTGCTAATATGTAGTTTCAAAATAGGTAAAATTTTCACAATACTTTTCTAATACGTAAACTAGAAGCAGTATTTTTAAGGTATTATTGACATATAATATAATCGGCCCATTTAAGTATGCAGTTTGATGTAGTTTGGTAATTGTATACAATCGTGTTACCAGTAAATCAAGATATAAAACAATTCCCTTACCCTAAAATGCTTCACAATTCTTGGGAAAAAACTATCAAACATTAGTAATGTAGTAATAAGGAATCTATGACAAAAATCTATGACAAAAATCTAATCTATGATTTAAAAAAGAAAATAACAGCAAGAAATACTTTAATATGTATGTTAAGAATATATCAATTTACCAAATGGCAAAACATCTCAAGGCATCTCATATTTTTCCCCTGAAGTAATGCCATAAACTTGCACTTATTCAGAAAGCAAATGTTTTTGCAAACACTGAATTACAATTAGGGAAGAAAGACATACAAGCCTTATGTACATTATTTATATACTTCCTGGATTAGGAAATACATTTAGACTGTTTTTCTATCTAGCCCTTTAAACAAAAAATAAAATGAAATGACTCTAGGTAATTGGCTGTTCTACTGCAAGTACACCAAATAACAGCCTTTAATATAAGAGCTGGGAGTGGTTGTTCCAGCCCTAAGAACAGGAAAGCAGTCATCCTGTCAGTCTGCCTCTCCACAGCAATTGTGCACAGCTAAAGGCAGGAAGGAACAATGCGTGCTATTAGAGCAACTCAGAAGCTTCCCTCTCCTGCCCTGCTTCCCCTGACCCCTCCCACATACACAAGCCTTCTGTGAACATGTTATCTTCTGTGTACATGTTATCTCCAGGGCAGTAACATGAAAGGGTTAATAGCTCAACAAATAGAAACCACTGGTTCATTTTCTATCATCCTGTTTCTTTTCCTTATGACAGGAGCACTAGATGTGAGTAGAAAAAAAAACAGAATAACCATTAATGCATGACATATAAAAGTAGTACTTGTCTACGTAAACCACAATTACCTAAAATGTGTACTTGAGAGACTTTATGACTATTTACTGAATTTTCGTGCTTCCAAATACCACCTGTAATTTCCAGTCTTTGATCTCTTGAAAGGGATATAATTTCAAAGAGAAAATTTGCTATAATTGGAAAAGCAATGAGAGAAAGGTATGTCACTATTAAGAATGAACAAATCAGGACCAATTCAGATAAATGACAGAATGCCATCTGTAGCACCACCATGAAAGGAGCAATTATACCTAGACTGGGTTATGAGGGAAAGGATCTTTTAACAGAAAGATGTCCTAACTGAATTTTGGCTCCAATACGGCTGAGTGCACTATGCAAATAGCCCCTGAGAGAGAAGACTGGATTCCTTAAGAATTAAAATATAGCTGTTCATCCAGTCAAGAAGGGGAAAAGTGCAGTTAAGTCTCAGTTTTTCCCTTTGTGTTCACGAGTAGTAAATGCTTAATAACAGATATTTAACTCAATTTTGACTCTGTTTTTAGTCTCCTGGTTCAGCGATAAGCATATGCAGAAACCTAACCAACTCCCGCCTTCCCATATTCCCCTCCATCCTTGCCTCGGACCCTCAACAGTAGACATTAGGAGTTAAAGCACAAAACCAAAAGAGGTATAGGAGTCCCCCTTAATGGCGATTTCATTTCCCATGATTTCAGTTAGCCGTGGTCAGCCACGGTCTGAAGATATTAAATGGAAAATTCCAGAAAGAAACAATTCCTGAGTTTTAAATTGCACACTATTCTGAGTAGTGTGATGAAGTCTCTTACTGTCTCACTCCTCTAGCCGGAACATGAAGCATCCCTCTGTCCAGCTTATCCATGCTTTACGTAAGTACAAAAAGATATTTTGAGAGAGAGAGAAGGAGAGACCACATTCACATAACTTTTATTACAGCATATTGCTACATACAGTTCTATTTTATTATTATTTTTGTTAATGTCTTACTATGCCTAATTTATAAATTAAACTTTATCATATGTATGTATGTATGTGTAGGAAAAAACATATTATATATAGAGTTCATTACCAGTCACGGTTTTAGGCTGGGGGTCTTGGAACATATACCTCATGGATAAGGGGGGTTCTACTAAGCAGGTCAGTCAAGAGATGTGGTAGCAATAGGCAGAAATTAATATAAGTATGGTATTTTAAAATGAGGAAGAAGTAAAAAATTTTATTTCTCCCTTGATGCTTCTATCATTAGGAAAACCTAAAATGTTAAGTGACAATAAAAATCTCCACAGACCTACCATAAAAAAAGAAAAACTAGATCCCACAGCAGAAAATATTCTATTTCTTTTTATTATTAGGTAGTTTTCTTACAAGTGCATTCCTGGAACTTCAGGGGACTGACAATTAGTTCTCTTTTACTAAATCTGGGTAACATTTATATTCTGAAAATAAACATATAGAAAAGTTAGAAAGAAAGAATTCCCAAGCAGAGCCTTGGATATTATTTATGCTCAGAAATTTATAGTATAACAAAATGAAGGAAAAATATAAGAAATTGAAAAAGTGTATCAAAGTGAATGAAATCATTCAAAAATCACAACTAAATAATAGAGAAAACAGATCGCCCAGCAAGATCTGAGTAAACATTATTCTTAGGATTTCCATCTAAACCGAAATATAAATAAAATAATTTTTCACGGTGAAAAGTCACTGGAGCAGGAGTTTGTCTAAGTAGGTATAGTGCTCCCCACCTGCCAGGCTGATAATGAAGGGCATCACTGATCACTCAGCCCCTCCAGACACACTTTCTTTGCATAGATTCACATTAGAAGCCAAGCGTTAGTTACTACGACTGGGTAACACCACAGCCTCCCTTTGGTCACTCTCTTGGTATCCTCATGCAAAATAATTCATTTGGGCTTTATTATGATAAAAGGTATAATTAGCAGTCATTTTGTAGAATAAAGTATTGATTCCACAAGCCAATTTTCTGAAAGTGCTTCTAAAGCAGCTCCTGAACAATTCATGTTTATAAATCAGGTAATTGCACATCTAGACACTTATGTGTATATGTAATTAGTCTGATTTACATATGCAAATCAATTATCTTATATACAGTTGGCCAACTTCTTGCTTTCTTTACATCTTTTTCCCTACTCTGTAAGTTCAGATAGATCAGCTGTCTGAAACAGCATTTTAATAAACTACCATTTCTTATTTTTTCTCAAGCTATTTAGGGATATTTCCAATACCTCTGCCGGTTAATAAAATATAAGAACAAAGCTCAAAGAAGTTGTTAAGTTTGTATTGGTTCATTATATCAGGAAGTTGCTTCACTTGTACTGGATGTTCCAAAACCATTTAAATCAATTTTTTTCTGCTCTCTCGAAGGAACATTTAACTATGGTTAGGAGTCTCTGACTCTCACCTAATTCCAAGTGATAATACTGAGAAGTGACAACATAATTAGAACAGAGATTTGATTGTCATTAAAGACAATGATTGATCTCATTTAGTATTTTTAAACTCTGAGCAGAGATTTACACCTTGTGTCCTTGTCCATTTAGCCCTATATTAGGCAAAATACCCAAATCTCCTTTCAAATGAGAATCTGCCAATGATTCTACATGGAAAAAAGTAAAGATGCAATTATTGAAAGTGCTTTGAAAGATAAAAATAAGAAATTTTATTCAAGATGGCATTAAGAATTTGCACAGCGTTACATCTCAAATATACAAACACGAACATGAAGTAAATTTAAAATTATCCATCAATTTAAGTTGAAATGGTTTAAATTCATAGTTTATGTTCTATTACTTTAGTAATTAAGTTTAGATGAGAAAAGGTTTTGCTTGTTTTAATGTGTGATTTAATTAAAAATATAAAGCTATGTAAAACTTAATTGAAAAACAAAATAATTCTGAAATCATAATTTGCCTATTTCTATAAAAACAACTGGTTATTTAAAAATTTTTGCACTTCTATAAAATAATACACAGTTTCAGATTTTGAAAAGGTTCTTGAAAATACTATTTTACAATTCTGAAAGGCTCTGTGGTTCGATTAATTGTGGCAGATTAAACATTTATTTATTAAAAATTTATTTCCTCTCCCTCATGAATCTCCATTAAAATGCTAGTAAAGGAATAAAAAGTACAAATTACAAGAAAGAAGAGAACAGAAAAAGGAAGAGCAGTAGACAAGAGATTTTGACAAAATTTTTCAATATGGAAAGTAGATGACGGAGTGGTAACTGATTTGGCAATGCAGAGGAAGTTGCAAACTAAAGTGTTAGGTGAGCAGATTGGCTCAGACAGGGCTGGGTAACTGTAAAAATGGAGGAGTTGAGAGGAGAGAGACAGAGAAAAAGAAATCCTTTGGAAATCTCTAATCAAAAGACTTGACACCCCATTTATCCCATATTCTAATTCTCAGCTCCCAGAAACCTGCCTAAGCACTGCTCACACACACACACGATGAGGCAAGAGAATGGTGGTTGTGATGCCCAGAGAAACTGAACTGAAGGGGCTCAAGATGTGATGACATCAGTGCGGTGGATAATGAAGAGTAAGGCGCATACCACTCAGTACGTGATGTGTAAAACAGAAGTAAACTTGGAAAGAGGAGGCCAAGGGATCAAGGAAATAGTGGATTCTACCCAGGTGAACAGCAGAGAAATATTAGAGGTCAGATACATGGCAGACCTCCAGAATGGAGTAGGAGGGCACGGGGTTCCAGAAGTGCAAATAATAACTTCGTCAGAATTCATAGTATGAATTACTAAATAAAAGAGAAGAGATGCTCAGGCACACATTTCCAGGTATGGCAATCAACACATCGAAAGCACAGACTTGCTCAGGTGAAGGGGTCACCACTAAACTGGGTTATCATTGCTCTACGTTACAGGTCTTTTGGTTATACATGCTTTTTTTCAACCAAGTGAAGGTATTTATTTTGAAAAAGATAAAAATGATTAAGTCTATCTGATATTATATTAAGTTAAAAACAGGATAATTTCATATATAATATTGTCAATCATTTAAACATACAAAAAATGGATATATGTTAAATATTAAGAATGGTTCTTTTTATAGTTTGAAGTATTTTCTACAATGTTCATCCATTATCTCTAGACTCATTTAAAACCATAATATAAAAATATAGTGCTAAGTAAGGAAACAATATCATTTATAATGTGCCACTGCAGGAAAACCCACAGAACATTCCTAAAGAACTAAAATAATCTCATGCTAATAAAATCACAACAAACACAATAAATATGTGTAGATACAGTGGTCTAATAAAGGTTTTACTAACCCTGATAACAACAACTTTTAAAAATTCCTAAAAATTTTATTAGAATTAATGATTACCTCCTTTGAATAATAATATGCAAAGAAAATGAGAAAAACCACATTTTTCTTGGACTGGCAGTCACTTTAGCAGGGCGCCTTCCAGTGCTCCTGCATTAGAGAGAATTGTCTAAACCACCTCTCAGGGCTTGAAAAGAAAGAACCTACAGCTTTCTTTTGGCAATTTATTAAGTGTTCAACACCATTTCTACTGAGGTTTTTTCTCCCATAAATTTAAATACCTGGTTCTGTAATTTATGTCATTAGTATTCAATGAGGACAGGAAAAAAAAACAAACCACAGTTTACCATTTTTGTCTAATGAAGCCTCATTTACATTAATTTTCTCTTCTAGCCCAGCACCTGGCACAGAGCCTCAGTCACGTGTTAAACAAAATACACATGAATAAATAAACGTTATAATGAAATCCCTTTTAAGCTTGTTCTTCTGGAAGGAAAATAATCCTGGTTTCTTTAGTCTTTAATTGTGGAGATGTTTCTTTTCAATCTTTAATAACCTTTGTGTCTTTTCTTTAATTTCCAAAGTGTCTTAAGATAAGGAGGCCAGAACTGGGAACAACATTCTACTGAGGACATGACCAGTCAGGAATGCAGTAGAACCGCTTTATGGGATCGATGTCACATAAATGTTGTCATTCCAAGTCCACATTGCAAATTTCTACTCATAGAACAATGTTGAAACACTTACCTCAAGAACCAACCAGAGTTTATCTCCATTTTTTTTATCCTTCTTGAAGTACATCCCATAGAATCTGACCACATTAGGGTGATCAGAAAGTGCTTTTAAAATATTATACTCCGCTTCAATCTCTTCATCAATATCCTAGTTTCAAAAAGTCAGAGGAAGAGAACTGTGAGAAACACACGAATAATGTCAGAAACATAATACAGACTACCAATAGAGAATTTAATTTTGTTGAAGCAAGGTCATATGGTTTTTATTGTGCTCAGTACTATGTACCGAAATTTCTCATTACACTGTTTAAAAGGAGAGATTGGGATTTTCTTGGTATTCAAATACATCTTCAATTATGTTAATTACATCAAATTAGAAAGAGATAAATAAAAGGCTATTTTTGTATGTAATTAGAAAGAAACATATTTGGAGAACTACTGCAGATGATTTTCCTTTTTTTTGTAGTGTTAACTTTGTTTCGATAACAAAAGCATTGACTTGAAATAAAAACTTTTAGCTGGTTCATTTTGTTTCTTTGAAATACAGGACATTTAGAAGCTATCAAAAACTAGTAAATTCCTACCTTTCAAAAAAGTTAAATACAGTTAAACGATATAAGATAACATATAACCCTTAGCTAAGGGGCTGTTCACCAGAAGGAGATCTGGTTGCCATCCTGTCAATAAAAATCCAAGATAGCCACTTAGTCATGTTTCTAGAAAACCACATATACATGAAACAACTCAAAAGTAATAAATAAGAGAAAGACTTCTAATATTGTTTTTACAGTAACATTTAATATCCCCATTGTTTTAAGACTGAATCATGGAATCACAGAGCTGGAAAGAATTTCAGACCAGAGATTTAATTTGAGAAGAAGAAACTAAAGCCCAGAGAAGTTAGAATCACAGAACTGATGATCTAATTGGTAAGATCCAAGACTACACGGCAAGTCTACTACCTACTTACCTTCTAATCCTGCTCATTTCATCCCTTTCTTAGAGAGAAAATTACTAGTTTAAAATCTGTAATAGTGAGACCGTTAAAAAAAAAAGCCACCCTGTAAAATGCTTAAATGCATTTAAATTTATTTTATTTAGATTATAATCTCTTGGTTATAAATCTTTTTTATTTGACTTGTGACATGATGAATGAAGAGTAAATAATTCTTAGAGAACCATATATGTACTATGACAAGAATAAAAGCAGCAAAAGAACAAATTTCATACTGTAGCAGTGAAATCAATATGCTCCATTAAAGCAATACAACAAAGCATGATTTAAAAAGTTAATAGTATACCAAACTTGAGTATATTATGAAAGAATAGTGGCTACATGTGTTCATAATCCATTTATTCTTCTCCACTAAGAAGTAGGGGAATGGGAGAGAGACACTGATTATGGAATCATACATTGGGATCAGTTTGGAAGACTTTCTCTTGCCACCATGAACCCCAAACCCTAATTTTCAAAGAATGGAGGAGAGAGGTATAGTCACTCTGGTACAGTTTACTTGTGTCTCTCTTTCCTCAATTTAAATGTTTAGAACTTTCCAATAAGGGAATACGAAGACATTCAGCGTCAGTTAAGACTGAGTATACAGCTTCTCATTATTTTTCATCATTATCTAATTTATTTCTCCTTTACTCAAAATAGTATGAAACACTGGAGTTATCACGGGTTTAGTAGAAATAAGCTCTCAAAAAGGAAAGAGCGACCCTAAGATGAACAAACAGAAGCCCAGAGACCTTTTGCAGTGTCCTCCAGTTTGTCAGTGAAAGAGCTGTGACGAGGATAAGGACCCTGATGTCCTCCCCACAAAATCACGTTGCATTGTGCCACGCTCCCATCACACGCACGAAAGTAGAGTAACTAGAGAAGTTGCTCTCAATAGGAGTTTGGGGATTATGTGATCACTGAGCTCATTCTGGCTCATCCACATGCTGTGGAAGGGCTACATTATCTCCCAGCCGCTGAAAACGCTCCAAAACGGCCAGCTCTCATTCCCAGAAATCAGAATCTCATCAATCTCCTCACGCTCTTCAAGGCAAACAAAAGGCCAAGCGGGTTCCCTTATCACGACTGAACCTCACCCCGATTATCAATGAACACCATTTCTACTTTGAAAGCGTTTAATTTAAGCAAACCTAAAATCAATTTGCCTTTTCTGAACAAAATCTAATTAAAAAAAGACATTTCTGATTGGGCTTAAGAGAAATTCTGCCTGAAGCCTAAATAAATGCAGAAAGAAAAGATTTGATCCAGATGACATTTTACAATTACTTCTAGAGCCATGAGTCTGTCTTGCAATTTTTTGAAATCTAAAACAATATGAAATCGACTGTTGAGTTGTTGTGAGCTGTATTTATTTATGTATTTATTTGTATTATATATTTATTCATTTATCAAGTATTTATTGGGCTCTAATATGCTAAGTATATAAACAAAGAAAATGTAATAAGTAGACTTTTTCTTTCATTATAACTGACATAATGACATATAAATCAAAATAGGTACTTACAGACTTTTTGACTTTTTAATACAGATAAAAACAAAGTTAATTACATGATAAAAACAAGGTGACTTACGTGAATTGGATCCAGAATTTTGACTGCTGCCTTTTGGCCATTTTTCTTATTCAAAACTTTAAATACTTTCCCATAAGTTCCCTTGCCAATTGTTTCGGTGATTTCCCATGTATCAGAAGGATCAGGGAAGTTATCAAAGATGATTGTTTTTCCAATTAATGGAAGCATCTCAAAAGTTTAAATCACTGGAAAGAAAAAGTACAGAGTTTCATCTGTATTTGATTGGGGATATTAAATAGCACACAAACTCATGGGAAATTAATATTTTTCACTGATACGATGCAAAATATACATCAGTAGCTAAATGTACTCAGTCATAGAAAACTTTAATTCTTTTTGCAAACAGATTAATATGAGTTTAATAATGCTTTGTAAGCAGGGCTTTATTTCTATGTTTAACGTAGTCCTATATTAATTACTATTAATTCTTTTCAGATTAAAATAAGAGGTACATATTTAAATTACTTTGATTTACTGCTTTATACGCAAGTATGAAAGAATTTTAGAATGAACCTTACAGATGATAAAATTCAACTTCTTCATCAAAGCAAATCCCACACTTTAAAGTGATCATGTCTTATATAGTTTCTCTACATAAATCCCAATTGCTTTTAGGATGAAATCTCTTTAACATACCTACCATGTACTTAAAATATGGCTGTTGCTTAATTTCCCAGCTTTGTGTCTCCACACTTCTCTCATACACTAACACCTAGCCACTTGGGATCCTTCAGGTCTTTTTTTTCTTGATTAGGGATCTTACTACTCACTATTCCCTCCCACCTCCACCCATGCTTCCTTTGCTAAATTCTAACTCCTACTTATCTGTCAGATCTTAGCTTGAATGTCACTTCCTCGAAATGTGACCACGCTCCATCTTATTTGGGTTGCATGACCCACCTCTTTACACCATTAGCATCCTGTGCCTACCTTTATCTGATAATACTATATGCCCAGCACCTGGCACAGGTCTGAAATAATTAGGAATATGGCCAATTAGGTCAAGTGACTTTAGAAAGGAGATTTTATATATAACTTGAGATAAGAGCACAGCTTTCTGACTCCTGAGTAGTGCTCTTAACCTTCCACATTTTCTCTATATTATATATTATAATCAACCATTCGTATGAAATTACAAAAGGAAAAAAAAGAGTGGAAAGAACTCCCAGTACTTTAATCTAGCCCATGAAATTCACTCGTCTGACCACATCTTTCAACCTCATCCACACACCAACCCACGATTATTTACTTTCTTAATCAACCTTCTGCATTCTTCATTCCCTCTTCATTTTCTTCTTTCCCAGCATAAATTCTACAGCTTGGATTACTGTGACTGTCTTGCAAACACCCTCAACACTTGTTCCTCTCTTTCTTTACTATAATCTCCTGTGGCTGGGGGGAACTAACTCTGGTTAAAGAATAATCTTCTTCTCCCCTGTGTCTATATCTGGAGAAAACTACACAGCCATGTTGACTAGTTTCATTTTAAATTCAGGATAAAAAACCTACAATTAGACCCTCAAAAAACTGCACTTCCTTGGTTTGTATATTCCCTTCTCTCTGCGGTGACTATTTCATGATGATCTCTCTCCTCAATGTTTTCTCTCCTCAAATTGTTCCCTCTTTGTTGTTCACTCTCTCCCACAAAACTTCCCAATTGATGCCTTCGCTTAATAATTAATTGAAAAAAATGGAAGCAATTATTCATTTCTTAATCTTCACATCTCGGAAACTACAAACTAACGTGCATCAAACAGAATGAGTTCATTCCCGTCATCAGTCACTGCTCTCTGGTCCCAGTTATTCTTTCTCTTCGGTTCCTTCTCAGCTTTCAGATCTCAGCTCAAACACCACTTTCTTAGAAAAGGCCTCTCCTGACCACCCTATGTAAAGTGAGCCCTTCCGACGTGCTATTATTCCTCCATTAGAATGTAAGCTACAAAAAATAGAGATTGCGCTATTTTTACTACTATATCCACAATTCCCAGAACAATGCCAAGCACGTGATAGGCAATCAGTAAATGCTGGCTAAATGGGCAAATATTTATTTATTTATTACGACAGCAGAGACCTTGATAGCAGACAAGATCTAATAATGCCTAACTCTCTACCTGGCTCTTAGTAGATGTTAAATGTATAGCTGTTGAATAAATGAATCATTATGGTTCTTCCAAAAAGTTTTTATTTTATTTTATTTTTTATTTTTTATTTTATTTTATTATGATTTTTTTCACAGTAGAAAAGCTTTATTAGAAAGGAAGTTACACTTCCAGAAGTGGAAGCAGCCTGAGCAGGAGAAGCATGGCTCAAAAGGCTCCCAAAAGTTTTTTTTTAAAGAGAGAGAAACATTAGAAAGAGCTGAAAGGAATTAGAAAATTGAAACAAAATCAAGATCATATTCTGATTCATTATTTGTAAGGGCACATCATCAGGTAAATGGCTATGAATGCCTACTAAAAATGACATCACTACATAAAAACAAACTTATGAATAGTTTTTAGAACACTTAATCTTTATGAAATTTGTGTCTTTGATCTGAAATGCAAAGGAACAAGTAGGTGGCAATCAGTAATAATCACTTTAGTGATTTCATAATCAGTGATAACTACTCCTTACATCTGAGTCATGGAAATAGGTATTTATGCCACCCGTATAATATAAAAGCTAGATCAAAAGACCAACTTAAATCTTGTTAAATGCCTCAAATAGGAGTTTCCAACCACGAGAAACATTCATTATATGGAATACTGCCTTCAAGCAGTAATATTATTGAACACAGTTTTTAATTTCTGCTATATTAACTATCAGGAATTAATTATTGGTATTTAAATATACAGGCATAAAAATTCAATTGAAAAATGATTGAACACCAATAGTGTGCAAAGTATTTTAGAATTTTGAGGACACAAAGATTGACAACTCATGGAGAGATAAATAAATATGAAACTATAATATAGTAAGAAAAGTGATAGATGATAGAAATATACATAAAGTGCAATAGTAGCCCAAGTGAAGAAGCGATTAATTCTGTAGTGATCATGAAAAGATAAAGAAAATAAGCAGGATCAGAGATGGATATTAACCATGAGCAGGAGTTTGTCTAAAATACAAGCAGTTCTCAATCACACGAATATTGATAGCAGTACTTTGCAATTACATTATAAAACATCATAAAATAATAATCGCAGAATGGCAAAAGCACGGGCAATTTGGAAACAGAATACACTTGGTCAAATCTCATTAAAAACAAACAAAACTCCTATCAACTTGGTAAAATAAAGCGTAAAATGACTTCCTCAAAATCAAATATTAAAGAATTTCAAGAATTAAAACAGGAGGAAGTCTTCCAACTCCTAAATTATACTTTTCCCACCACTGAGTTGTTTATTCTTTAAGAATAAAATAAACTGTCATGGTAGTAAACAACTAATTATTTAATGACTACAGTAAATTATATTCTGCATAGCAATAAATACTCGCATTTTTTATAGTCCTTTAGAACTCGTAGAATAAAAAATAGGTCTCTAGCTCATAAAACTAAAACATGTAATTAAGTTCTTAATTATGTAATCATGTCAACTAAAGAATTATTTTTGACATATATTTTTACTGCACTTTGATATATGTATTTACCATAATTCTGAAAAAGTATTTATAAAGCTACATTTAAAAAATGAAGAATCAAAAAGGAACCCTCATACACTGCTGGTGGGACTTCAAATTGGTACAGCCAGTATGGTAAACAGTATGGAGGTTCCTCAAAAACCTAAAAATTGATCTACCATATGATCCAGCAATTCCTCTACTGGGTATTTACCCTAAAGACTTGAAAACTCATATACAAAAAGATATTTGCACACTGATATTCATAGCAGCATTATTCACAGTGGCCAGGACATGGAAATGGCCGAAGTGTCCTATGATAGATGATTGGATAAAGAAGCTATGGTACATATATACAATGGAATATTACTCAGCCATAAGAAGAGATGAAATACTGCCATTTGCAACAACATAGATGGACCTTGAGATAATCATGCTTAGCAAAATAAGCCAGACAGAAAAAGTTGAAAATCACATGATATCACTTATATGTGGGATATAAATCTAAAAGCAACAAATGAACAGGACAAACAGAGACTCATGGACATGGACTATAGATTAGTGGTTACCAGAGGGTAGGAGGTGGGGAAGGGGGAGGCAGACAGGGTAAATGGGGCAAACATGGGGTGACAGAAAAGAAATTTAACTACAGGAGGTGAACACACAGTGAAAATGTATATATGCCTTACTGTTATAGTATACAGCTGAAACTTATTGGATTTCGTTAATCAATGTCACCATAAAAAAATTAATTAATTAAAATGTGTGAAAAAAATGAAGAATCGTCTTTTTAATTTTTATTATATATTCGACTGTTGTTTTTTTTCACAGTAGAAAAAAGACCATAATAGAATGAAAAAGTATCTTATTTTTTTTTCTTCAGGATCTTCATATGCATCTCAACAATTATCCTGACTGCTTTTGTAAACCTGCACTTAATTCTTCTTTAATAAAATAACCAAACTGCCTTCATGTTCATTCTAAAACATAGCAGAGATGATCTCCCATTGGGCTGTCTCTTTCTTCTGCCTGGAATGCCCTTTCTCCAGATATTCACATAATCTACTTCCTCATTTCTTTCAAGTCTTACATTAGCCATCACTTTCTCAATAAGTCCTATCCTGACCATCCTATTTAAAATCTCACTGCTGCCCTCCTCCACCTCATCCTGCTTCCCAACTCTGGTCTATTTTCATAACACTTATTACCTCCTAAAACACCACATCACATCCTACTTAATATGTTTCATTTATTGTTCTTCTACACTATCAGAACATATGTTCTATGAGGATTGAAATTTTTATCCAGGTTGTTCACTGATATAATATAAAGACTGGCACAGAGAAGATTCTCTATAAGTATTTGTTGAATATTGGATAAATGAATAGAACAGTTAATAAGTTTTTTTCAGATGGCTTTACCAATGAATCCTAACAAATATTTAAGAAATAATGCCATTTTATGCAATTTTTTCCCCAGAGAATAGAGATAGAGAAGAAACTGAGAGTATCCACAAAGAAACAGAAATGATAAAGAACCAAACAGAAACTCTGGATATAAAAAATAAAATAAATGAATTGAGAGGTTCCCTAGAGGGGTTCAATAGCAGACTTGGATAGGAAGAAGAAAATCAGCAACCTTGAAGATAAGTCACTCGAAATTATCCAGACTGAGGAGCAAAAAGAAGAAAGAATGAAGAAAAATTAATGGAGACCAAGGGAATTTGGGGATACCATCAGGAAGACCAATAGAAGCATTACAAAAGAAAGCTGTCAAAAGACAAAGACAAAGAAAGAATGTCGAATGTAACAAGAAAAAAGTGACGTCATTTGTACGAGATCCTCAATAAGATTTCTCAGCAGAAATCTTGTAAGCCAGGAGGCAATGTGATAATACTTAATGTGCGGGGGGAAAAATTGTCACCTGAATTTTATATCAGGCTTCATTCAAAAAAAAGTCCTTCAGGAGGAAAAAAAATGGCGTAGATGATAGAGGCTCTGGTCATCCCTCTGGCGACCAAATCAAAGTTGTCGTGGAAACGAGGAGCAAATAGCAAGGAAAAATCACCTGGGATCTAGATGAACAAGCTATACAACTAGGGAGAAGTCCAAGAAATCACCCTGCAATGGCAGAAGGTAGGACGGGGTGAGGATGCGAGGCTGCCAGGTCTTAAGCGGCAGTGGCAGATGTCTCTTAAGGCTTCCGTGAGCGGATTTTCGCAGTGACAGACCTGCTCGCCCTGAGCATCAGTGTCAATTCGGCTGCATGCAGGGGGCACCAGGAACTTACAGGGAGACACTGTGGGAATGAGGGCTCAGGTGAGATTCCCTCAGTACAGAAGTGCTGGCAGTTTCCATTGTTCCTTGTTGAGCCCTCTCCCCTCCCAGTGCGCAGACATATGACCTCCATAGCTGACTCGTCATCAAATTGGATAATAGACATCACTCCATCCAGAGGATTCCCTGAAACTCCGCCTTCCCCAACTCTCAGCCCCACCCAAGCCACATTCAGGTGTATCCTCAGCAAGTCAGGTGCTCCTTGATAAGCAGCACCTAGACTCACACTGGAGGCAGCTGGCCTCAGTTTCTAGTGTGGCCTTTTGAGGCAACTATAAGCACAGCATTTGTGGATTGCTTGCTGAATCTCAACAAGTGGGCCCAGAGGGGCAGAGGCTTGGGCTAAATTTGGCCTGCAGCTGAACCCCTCTCAGGACTGTGCCACTGGACACCTAGTACACAAATCCTACTACTCTAGTAAGACTGGGAGACTTAGGAGCTTTGCTTAGTACATAGAAACAGACACAGAAAGGCAGCCAAAATGGGAAGACAAAGAAGCAGAAACCACATGAAAGAACAGAACAGAGATCCAGAAATAATGGAGTCAAGAACTCTAACAGATACAGAGTTCAAAACACTAGTTATAAAGATGCTCAATGAACTTTTGGGAAGTGTAGATAAATTCAGTGAGAATTTCAATAAAGAGATAAAAAACATAAAAATGAAAATGGAAATTATAAAAAGGAACCAGTCTGAAATATAGAACACATTATCTGAGATGAGAAGTATATTAAATGGAATAAACAAAGAAATAAACAAAGTGAATAAAGAAGAGGATCGAATGGCCTATCTAGAGGACAGGAAAGCTAAGGACACTCAACCAGAATGGCAAGAAAAAAGATGCTAAGACTATAAAAATAATTTAAGGAGCATATGAGACACTATTAAAGGTTAAAATATCCATCTGATTGGCATACATGAAGGAAAACAAGATGTTGAACAGCTATTTGAAGAAATAATGATGGAAAACTTCCCTAACCTGGTGAAGGAAATGGACATACAACCCCAGGAAGCTCAGAGAACTTCCAAAAACCAGGATCCAAAGAGGCCCACACCAAGACACATCATAATTAAAATGCCAAAGGTTAGATACAAAGAAAAAAATCTTAAAAGCAGCAAGAGAAAAGTCATAGGTATCTAGTTACCTACAAGGGAACACCTATAAGACTGGCAGCTGATTTTTCAAAAGAAACTATGCAGGACAGAAGGGCTTGGCACAAAATATTCAACATGATGAAAACCTAGGATCTACAACCAAGAATAATCTATCCAGCAAAGCTATCATTTAGAGTTGAAGGACAGATAAAGAGCTTCCCAGACAAAAATAAGTTAAAGGAATTCTTCACCACCAAGCCAGTATTACAGGAAATGTTGGAGGGACTTCTTTAAGAAGAAAAAACATGTATCAAAAACAGGAATAAAAAATGGTAACAACTACATTCCTATCAGTAAGTACCTCAAATGGAAAAGAATTAAGTGCTCCAACTGAAGGAATGGATAAGAAAACAAGACCCCTACATGCTGCCTACAAGAGACTCACTTCAAATTAAAAGACACACACAGACTAAAAGGAAGGAGATGGAAAAAGATATTGCTTTGATGGACCTAGAAGGTATTTAAGTCAGACAGAGAAAGATAAACACTATATGATTTCACTTATATGTGGAATCTAAGGAATAAAAAGAACAAACTAATCAAAAACAGACTCACAAATATAGTGGACAATTTGGTGACAGACAGAGGGGAGAGGGAGTTGAGGGCTGGGAGAATGGGGTGAAAGGTTAAAGAAGTACAAATTAGTAGCTGATGGATGGTCACAGGGATGGGGAGCATGGCATAGGGAATGGAGTTAGCATTAATATGTTGGCTAGGTGGAGGGTCAGGGGAGGGAGCGAGCAATTGGGGGGATCATTTTATGAACTATATAGATGTCTAACCAATGCACTGTATACTTGAAACTAATTAAAATGAATAAATTTTTTTTAAAAAGTCAGAATCTGAAAAAAATGTCCTGCAAAAAATGAGGGAAAAATTAACACATTCCCAAATAAACAAAAGCTGAGGGAGTTCATTACTGCTAGATCTGTCCTACATGAACCGATAAAGAGAGTTCTTTAGGTTGAAATAAAAGGATACTAGACATTATATAATGATAAAGGATCAATTCACCAAATATATGCACGATCTATAACAAATATATGCACAGTACATCATAGTTCTAAAATACATGAAGCCAACATTGACAGAATTAAAGGGAAGAATAGACAGCTCTGCAATAGTAGTAGGAGACTTCGATATCCCCTTTCCAATAATGAACAGAACAATGAGACAGATCAATAAGGAAATACAGGACTTGAATAACACTGTTGAGTAATTCGATCTAATAGATATATACAGAATACTCCACCCAACAGGAGCAGAACACACATTTTTCTCAAGTATAAACAAAACATTCTCCTTGATAGACCATATATTAGGCCATAAAAGAAGTCTTAATACATTTTTAAAAGACTGGAAACTTACAAAGTATCGTTTCCAATAAAAGTGGAATGAAACTAGAAATCAACAGCCCAAGAAAAATTGAGAATCCATAAATATGTGGAAATTAAACAATACATTGTTAAACAACCAATGAGTCATATAAGAAATTATAAGGAAAATTAGAAAATATCTTAAAACAAATGAAAATGAAAGTACAATATAGTAACATTAATGGGATATAGCAAAAGCAGTGCTTAGAGGCAAAGTGATAGCTATTAAAGTGTATGTTAAAAAGGAAGAAAAATCTCAAGCCATCAACCTAACCTTACACCTTAACTAGAATTAAAATAACAGGAAAAAATTAAATCAAAAGGTAGTAAAAGAAGTGATATAATTAAGATTAGAGCAGAAATAAATAAAATAGAGAACAGAAAAACAGTAGAGAAAATCAACAAAACCAAAAATTGGTTCTTCAAAGAGATAAACAAAACTGACAAACCTTTAGGTAGAGTGAGTAAAAAAGAAGGGAGAAGGTAGAAATTACTAAAACCAGAAATGAAAGAGGCGACATTATTACTGACTTAACAGAAATAAAATAATTTTAAGAGAATACTATGAACAATTACATGCTAACATATAAACTAGATGAAATGGACAAATTCCTAGAAACATGCAATCTACCAAGACTGAAACATAAAGAAATAAAAAAATCTGAATAAAGCTATAACTAGTAAGGAAACTGAATTAGTAATCAAAAACCTCTTAACAACAATACAAGAAGCCCAGGACCAGATACCTTCACCAGTGAAGCTACCAAACATTTAAAGAATTAACACCAATGCTTCTCAAACTCTTCTGAAATATTTAAGAAGAGGGAACACTTTTTAATTCATTCAATGAGGCCAGCATTACTCTGATCCCAAGGCCAGTCAAAGATACTATGCGAAAACTGCAGACCAATATCCTTATAAACATTGATATAAAAATCCTCAAAAAAAAAAAATGTACCAGCACACCGAATGCAACAGCATATTAAAAAGATCATATACAATGACCAAGCAAGATTTATTCCTGCACAGCAATAATGGTTCAATATCTAAAAATTAATCAATCAATGTAATATACCACATTAACAACATAAAGAGAAAAACACATAATCATTTAAATTGATGCAGAAACACCCTTTCAAGAATGAAAGAAACAAAAACAACAGCCAAACACTCAAACTAAGAATAGAAGGAAACTACCTGAAACTAATAGAGCCATATAATAAAACACCACAGATAACATTATACTCAGTGGTAAAAGACTGAATTAGTCAAGAATGCCTGCTTTCACCACTTCTATTCCACATAATACTGGAAGACTCTGATTAGATAGAAATAAAAGGCATTTAAATTGGAAACAAAGGATAAAATGATCTCTATTCACAGATGACTTGATCTTCTATGTGGAAAACCCTACAAAATCTACAAAAAGAGACTGTGAGAACTAATAAACAAATTTGAGAAAGTTGTGGGATACAAAATCAACATGCAAAAATCAGCTGGATTTCTATGTACTAACAATGAATTTGAAAAGATAATTAGGAAGACATTTCTATTTACAATAGCACCAAAAAGAATAAAATACTTAGGAATAAATTTAACCAAGGAGGCGAGAGACTTGTGCAGTGAAAACCGCAAAACATTTTTGAAAGAAATTTAAAAAGACACAAATAAGTGGAAAGACATCCCATGTTCATGTATCAGAAGACCTGATATTGTTAAGATGTCAGTACTACCCAAAGTCATCTATAGATGCAATGCAATCCCTATCAAAATCTCAATGAGATATTTTTGCAGAAATAGAAAAAGATCCATCCTAGAATGCATGTGGAATTGCAAAGGACCTCCAATAACCCAAAAAGTCCTGAAAGAGAATAAAGTTGGAGGTCTCACATTTCCTGATTTCAAAACTTATTACAAAGCTACAAGAATCAATACAGTGTGATACTGCTATAAACATAGACTTATATCCCAAAAAAATAAAATAGCCTAGAAATACAACTTCTCATATATGGTCAAATGATTTTCAACAAGTTTGCCAAGACCATTCAATGTGGAAAGATCATTCTTTTCAATAAATGGTGTTGAAAAAACTGAATATCCACATGCAAAAGAATGTAGTCAAATCCTTATGTTACTTTGTATATAAAACTTAGCCCTGAATGGGTCAAAGTCTTAAACATAAGAGTTAAAACTATAAAACTTAGAAGAAAACATAGGGAGAAAGCTTCATGACATTGGATTTGGCAATGATTTCTCGTACATGGCACCAAAGCACAAGCAACAGGAATAAATCAACTGGTCTTCATAAAAATTAAAAACTCTTGTATATCAAAGGACACTACCAAAAAATAAAAAGAAAACCCATAGAATAGGAGAAATATTTGCAAGGCATATATCTGACAATGGGTTAATATCCAGAATATATAAAAAAAACTCCTACAATACAACAACAAAATAAACCATTTTTTAAAATGGGCAAAGGACTTGAACAGACATTTGCCCAGAGAAGATATATGAATAGCCAATAAGCAGATGAAATAAAGCTTAACATCATTAAACATTAGGCAAATGCAAATCAAAATCATAATGAGAGACTACATCACACCATGAGATGGCTATTATGAAAAAAAAAGAAAGAAAAGAGAAAACAAGTGTTGTTGAGGGTGTAGATAATTAAAACCCTTGTCATTGCTGGTGAAAATGTGAAACAGTATGGCTGCTGTGAAAAACGGGATGGCAGATGCTCAAAAAAACCACGGAATTATCATATGATCCAGCCATTCCACTTGTGAGTTTATACCCAAGAAAACTGAACGCAGGGTCTCAAAGAGGTATTTGTACATCCATGTTCAAATCAGTATTATTCACAATAGCTAAAAGATGGAAGCAACTCGTGTGTCCACCAATGGATGAATGGATAAAAAAAATGTTATATAAACATACAATGGAATATTACTCAGCCTTAAATGGGAAGGAAATTCTGACACATACAACATGACTGAACTTAAAAGACAGTATGCTAAGTGAAATAAGCCAGTCACAAAAAGGCAAACGTTGTATGATCTCACTTTATATAGAGTACCTAGAATAGTCAAATTCAGAGTTAGAACATAGAATTGTGGTTGTAAGAGGAATGGGAATTATTGCTTAGTGGGTAGAGTTTCAGTTTGGGAAGATAAAAAAGTTCTGGAGATGGATAGTGGTATTCATTTTACAAGGTGAATGTACTTAATGCCACTAAACTGCACATTTAAAAATGGTTAAAAAGGTAAATTGTATGTAATGTATATTTTACCACAATAAAAATTTTACTCAGAATGCAGTACAGTATAGGGAAACAAAGTAATGAAAAATCTGAAAGCCAAGTTGAAGATATGGAAAAGAGAATGGAATGGCCTGCTTGCTCTCAGATCCATGCATGACCTTCCACATCCTGAATCTTGGGAGCTGACATTCCAAAACTGTACACCCCACATGCCTTGTCCACGGGCTTCCTGCCATGCTAGATTCTGTCTAAGAGAGTCTCAGGCAGGAGACTTTATTATAGGAGGAAAGGAGAGACAGGATACTTCTCCTTTGCTTCCTTTGGGTTTTGTGGTGCTTCAATCAGTAGCTATGGATCCTCCATGGTCCCTGTTCCTATAGGTTCCAGATGGCTTCAGCTTCTGGGTTCTGTTAAGATTATCTCCTTACTGTATTCCTATAGCCCAAGAAGGAATAATAGTTTTTTGGATATTTCTAACTTTTAGATCACCTCGCTATTCCGTGTTTGGCCTTCAGATATCCTAAAACATTTGTAACTAATTCCTCATAGATATTAGTCTGTTTGGGCTGCTATAACAAAAATACCGTAAACCGAGTGGCTTATAATCAAATATTTATTTTTCATGGTTCTAGAGGCTGAGAAATCCAAGATCATGGAGTTGGCAGATACAGTATCTAGTGAGGGCCTCCTTTGTAGGTGACCATCTTTTTGCTGTAACCTCACATGATGGAAGGAATGAACCAACTCTCTGAGGTCTCTTTCATAAGGGTACTAATCCTTATGATCTAATTATTTTTTAAGGGTACAGCCTCATGACCTAATCACTTCCCAAAGGCCCTACCTTCCAACTCTATCACTCTGAAGGGTAGGATTTTAACATATGAATTTGTAAGAGAAACACAACCCTTCAGGCCATAACACCATATGAAATTCCCTCTGTTGAATTATCTGGCATTAATTATGTTTTTCCGGCTGATTCAGTCTAACAGACATCTATCTAATCAGAGTTGGAAAAAGAGAGAATAGAGAAAAGGCAATTGATAATCACTGCAAGTTTTCCCCAAAAGATGAAAGGTGTGAACACTCAAATTTAGAAAGCTCAAGTCAGGTAAATGAAATATATCCGCACTTAGATACTCCACAATGAAACTGTAGAACACCAAGGACAATGAGAAGTTCTTAATATCAACCACACAGAAAAGATATATTACAGCAGAGGGAAACAATTAGAATGATCACTGATATTTCAATTGAAACAGCAGTATAATATATTCAAAATACTGAAAGAAAATAGCTATTAACTATTTTTTTTAGGCCAGGCAACTCTTGATTGACCTCACAGATTGCAAGGAGCTTGTCAGTTTACAATCCCTTATGTATTTATTTTTTTTATGCCTACAGCACCTGGTCTTCCTAGGTGGTCTCCCATCCAAGCACTAACCAGACCTGACCCTGCTTAGCTTCCGAGATCAGACGAGATAGGGCTTGTTCAGGGTGGCATGGCCGTAGACTGAAAATAACTATTAATCTAGAATTGACAAAAGTACCCACAAGATACTTGAAAGAATCTTCCAAGATCAAAGGCAAAATAAATTTTATATTCACCCTCAAAATGTGAGTTTTTGTTAAACAATGACCCCTGGGATAGAGCACTCCTAAAGTTATCTTTCAAGAATAACAGCGATCCTACAAGGAAGGTCTAAATTGTCAAAAACAGCAAAGAAATTGTTAAGCATGGATGTAAATCTGAACTGACACTGACTGTAATAATCGAAAGTGGAGTAACAGGATTTAAATGTTCTTAAATTCCTCATATAGTTAAGAGGCAATCAGAAATAACAACTTTAGACTTTAAGATAAATATATATGTCAAAATTTACATTAAATATGAGAAACTCAAAATATCGTGTATAGCTTCCTAAATACTAGAGAAGAAAAACTGATATTAATAAACTCATTTAATCAGAAAACACAGGCAAGTAGAAAAATGGAAGCATAGAAAAAGTGGAAAAAATAGAAAGCATAAATAACCCTGTGGAGATGATTATAAATATACTGGTAATCATAAAACTTGTAAGTGGACAAAACTCACCAGTGAAAAGACAGAAAGCAGAGCTAAGAGATTCACATGAACTATAGACAGAGGTAGACTGAAAGTAAAATAATGGTACCATATAAATACTCAACGAATAAAAGCAATGTGGCTAGATTAATGTCAGGCAAAATATACTTTAAGGCAATAATATTTAGTAGAGATAAAGAAGGTGACTATGTAATAATTAAAGACTTAATTCACTAAGAAAATAAAGCCCAAAACAGAGTCCTAAATACACAAAATAAGAACTAAAAAACATACAAGGAAAAATGCAGACATTTACAATTTTAGTGCAAGATTTTAAAAACATACTCCGTGATTTGGGGATCGTGTGGACAAGAGAGTATTTAAGGATAAATAAAATTAAACAACATAATTAACAAGAAAAATTTAATGAATATACTGGAATACACATGAAATCCTATATCCAAAAGTGAATAAATATCCTTGCTGAAGACTTACAATTGCAACATAGTTAAGTAAGAAATAAACAACTAAAAGATAAGTTTTTAAAAACCTATACAATGGGATACTTTAAAAAGCACTACAAAACAATTCAAGAGTCAAAGAGAAATCATAATGCAATTTTAAAGTAAACTTAAAACAATAATAATTTCAACATCTGAAAATCAATCAGTGTGATATACCACACTAATAAATGAAAGATAAAAATCATATGATCATCTCAATATATACAGAAAAGCATTTGATAAAATTTAACATACATTTATGATAAAAACTCTCAATAAAATGGGTATAGAGGAAACATAGCTCAACATAATAAAGGCCATATATGACAAGCCCACAGCTAACATAATACTCAACAGTGAAAAACTTAAAGATTTTCTTCCAAAATCAGGAACAAAATAGGGATGCCTACTCTCACCGCTTTTATCAACATAATAATAGAAGTCCTAGACACAGCAATTAGGCAAGAAAGAGAAATAAAATGCAACCAAATTGGAAAGGAAGAAATAAAACTGTAACTATTTGCAGATGACATATCATATGCAGAAAATCCTGTCCATCAAAAAACTATTAGAACTAATAAATGAATTTAGTAAAGTTACAGGATACAAAATCAATACAGAAATGCTGTTGCATTTCTATTCATTAACAACAAACTACCAAAAAAAAAAAAAAGAAAGAAAGAAATTAAGAAAACAATCCTATTTACAATTGCATCAAAACATACCTAAGGTGAAAGACCTATACACTGAAAACTATAAACACCGATGAAAGAAACCGAAGACACATACAAAACACATGTAAATGGAGAGATACTCAGTCTATGAGCATAGACTGGAAGACTCAATATTGTTAAAATGTCCATACTACCAAAAGCAATCTATATATTCAATGCAATCCCAATCAAAATTCCAGTGGCAATTTTCACAGAAATAGAACAAACAACCCTAAAATGTGTATGGAACCACAAAAGATTCCAAATAAGCCAAAACAATCTTGAGAAAGAAGAACAAAGTTGGAGGCATCATGCTCCCTTATTTCAAATTATATTACCAAGCTATAATAATCAAACAATATGGTATTGGCATAAAAACAGGCACCGAGATCAATGAAATAAACAGAGAGCCCAGAAATAAAACCACACACATATGGTCAATTAAATTACAACAAAGTAGCCATTGAGTCAAGAATATACAATGAAGAAAGGACAGGCTCTTCAATAAATTGTGTTGAGAAAACTGGACAGACACAAGTAAAGGAATGAAACTGGACCACTATCTTCCACTATACACAAAAATTAACTCAAAACATATTAAAGGTTTGAATATGAGACCTGAAATCAGAAAACTCCTAGAAGAAAACATAGTCAATAAGCTCTTTGGCATTGGTCTTGGCAGTGATTTTTTGGTTATGACACCAAAAGTATAGGCAACAAAAGCAAAAGTAAATAAATGGGACTACATTAAACTAAAAATCTTCTGCATAGCAAAGGATACCAACAATAAGATGAAAAGGCAACCTACTGAATGGGAGAGAATATTTGCAAATCACATATCTGATAAAAGGTTAATATTCAAAATATATTAAGAACTCACACAACTCAATAGCAAAAAAACAAAAAACAAAAAACAAAAACAAAAACAAAACAAATAAAGAAAACCAATTAATCTGATTTAAAAATGGGCAGGAGATCTGAATAGATGTTTTTCCGAAGTCATACAGATGGCCAATGCGTGCATTAAAATTCTCAATATCACAAATCACTGGGGAAATGGAAATCAAAACCACAATGAATGATCACCTCACACCTATTAGAATGGCTATTGAAAAGACAAAAAACAAGTGTTGGAGAGGATGTGGAGAAAAGGGAACCTTTGTGCACTATTGGTAGGAATGTAATATGGAAAACACGGAAAACAATATTAAAGTTGCCCAAATCATTAAAAACTTAACTATCACATGATCCAACAATTCCATTTCTGAGTATCCAAAGGAAACGAAAACATTAACTCAAGTAGATATATGTATCCACATGTTCATTGTAGCATTATTTACAATAGCCAAGATATGGAAAAAACCCTAAGTGTTCATCAATGGATGAATAGATAAAGAAAATGTAAGATATATATAGATAGCTATACGTTTATCTATATCTACATAAAATGGAATATTATTCGGCCATAAAAAAGTGAAGGCTGGCCATTTGTGACAACATAGATAGACATTGGGGGCATTATGCTAAGTGAAATAAGTCATACAGAGAAAGACAAATACCACATCTCGCTTATATGTGGAATCTAAAACCAAACAACAACAACAAAATAAGCTCATAGATTAGAAGCAGGGAGAAGAAGCAAAAATGGGTGAAAGGAGTCAAAAGGTACAAACTTCCAGTTATCAAATAAATAAGACATGTGGATGTAATGTACAACATAGCAACTATAATGAATAATACTTTCAACAATTTGAAAGTTGCTGAGAGTACATCTTAAAAGCTCTCATCCCAAGGAAAAGAAATTCTGTAACTATATATGCTGATAGATGTTAATTAGACTTATTGTAGTGATCATTTCACAATATATACAAATATCAAATCATTATGTTGTACACCTGAAACTAATATAATGTATGTCAATTATACCTCAATTAAAAATTAATAATGAAATTGTTACTCATCAAAATTTGTGGGATGCAGCTAAAGCAGTACATAGTGGAAAACACATAGCCTCAAATTTTCTATTAGAAAGGAAGAAAGGCTAAAAATTAAATAATTAAAGGATAAACCAAAGAGTATAGAAAAATGAAAGATGAGTAGAAATTTAAGACATTATAAAGTATAAAACAGATTAAAAGATTGATAAATATAATAGTTCTTCAAAGAAAATTTTTAAAAAATAGACGAACTCCTGTCAAGACTGATCAAGAAAAAAGCAAACAAGAGAAAAAGTACAGATGAGCAACCTTAAGCATGAAAGGACCAACAAATTACAATAGAAACTACAATGATCATTAAAGGATATAATTTTATATCAATAAACTTAAAAACTGAGATTAAATGAACAACTTCCTAGAAATAATACTACAGAAAAAAATTTTTTTAAGTGATTTTTCTTGACATGTTTGCTTTAATGGTTTTTCATACTTCTAACACTTAATTCTTAACTCACAGAATCTCTAAGGAGAGTACGTATAATTAATACCAGCAAGTCACTCTCTCCAATATCTCATAATACTTTAGATATGATGACCAAATTTATCAGTAGAAGGGGCCAAAAACCCAATTTAGGGATAACCACTTCAAAAATGAACGTGAGCACATTTTCTTTTCTAACATAACACAAAAATTAATCGGCTTAATTGTTAACTTTTCCAAAATACACTCAGAGAATACCACGTCAATGAAATTCAATTTGCCTATGATATAGAACACACTATGAAAGCAACAGATGGCTTTACTCAAAAACAAGCAATATTTGAATACTGCGATTCTCAACTGTAAAAACATTCATCACATATTTTCTGTAGAACATTATTCAAAGATCCTTCCCTTGACGCACCCACTTCCACCGAGCTGTTTAAACTACATCACATAAGGTTTACGTTAGATTCCAATAAAGGCCCTGCCTATGATGGAAGAGACATACTGACATGTCAGATGGTCAGCTATTGATTGTCTCTCTCCAGAGAGCAATCAGAAGAATCTCAACACAGAAATTAGATCACATTTTTTTCCTGATCAAAATCCACATTTGTCCCATGTCCTCCAAACTCAGAAAGACCTGGGCCTTTCTGAACTCCCTAATCTCACCAAATGTTTTTTACAACTCTCAGTGACTCCAGCCTCAATTGCCTTTGGCCTCAAAACACTGTAAACTCTTTTCTTCTGCTAGTTGGTTTCTCTCAACACTCAGCTTGGCTGGCTTGAACTTCTCTCATACATAGTCACATACTATCAGGATCACACACAGTTACTACGGCCACAAATAAACCACCCCTAGTTATAATTTATTATATAGATTATTCTCCTGGTATGATTACGAAAGTAATAAAATAAAACCTTCCTTTTAAAGAGGAGCCTACAAAAAGTGAGTTTGCCACATAAAACAGTCTTCCAGAGACACGGGCTAAATCGCCAAACAAGTTTCAAACATCCCCACAGAAATTTAAAACACAGACTCATAGAAATCTCTGGTCTAGTTTAACAACTGATTGGGTGAACTGCACACATGTCCTTTCCAGCTTTGTAATAACACAGGCAATAGTATATGGTTTAAAACAGACATTGTCCAGTTATATGTATGGTCTGTTCTGTGTGAACCATAACCAATGTTTTGTTCCCTTCAATTTACTTAAAAATGTTTGGTACATAGAGAAAAATCTCTACTTATGTACTTCTACACATATATTCTTCTTTCTACCACTAATTTTCTCATTTTGAAATTACAGGGATAAAAGTATCTGCTTAAAATAAATGCCGGAACCAAAAGAAAGGCTATCATTTGCTAGAAAATTTCTCCATATTTGAAAAGCGGCATTAGTGAGAACCCAAAAAGCTTTGTCTTCAAAACATTATAAGCTTCAATGTCCACAGCTATAAAATGAAATAATAATGAATGTCTGAACTAATTCTCAGAGTTGATACAAGTATCAAATGAGTTTTAGGAGGAAATGCTTTGTTAACTGTAATACAGGAATACCCTCCTCCTTTTTTAAGGATGAAAATGGGTTCTAGTTTTGGCCACACAATTACCTGTATTCCTTACTAATTTGGCCTCATAAATTAGTAAAGGATATTCCTGAGTCAGAAATTGCCAACTAAAATGCCTGCAAAGGCAAGAGAAGTAAAATACATGAATGAAGCAGGTCTGGATGAAATAAAGGCAGGGAGTGGAGACATTGTGACAAAGTAGAGAGTGTACGTCCCACTCAAAGCGGGCAAACCACATGCTGGCTTCAGTGCTGGCAGTTGCAAGTCCCCTCTTGCCTGGTCCTCTTGTTTTTCAGAAGAAGCTAGGACTTTGTGAATTTATGTAAAATTTACTAATTTTAAAACACTGGCAAATAATTTTAAGTTATTCAATCAAAGTACTGCTCTGACCCAAATAAACATATATGAAGGCCAAATTTAGCCTTTATTCTATCTGCCTATGACTTGTATGTGAGGTTTTGTGTTCTTTGTCAAGAAATGGCCAGTAAACTAACTTACAAAGGTGATCACTTCATAAGTTATATAAATGTCTAATCAGTATGCTGTACACCTGAAAACTAATATAATATTGTATGTCAGCTGTAATTGAAATTTTTTTTTTAATTAAAGAAGAACAACAAAACGTAAGTCTAACCACATGGTGTAATGACCTCAGATATCAGGAAAAATAGGTAACAATGACTAGCATTTTTCTGGCTGTTTGCTATATGCCAGGAACTTACTGTGCTTATAGTTTTAGATGCATTGTCATTTAATAGTCATAAGAAACCTTTTAAAAAGGCATTTATCTCATTTTCAGAAAAGAAAACTGAGGATTAGAGAAAGTTTTTAAGGTCATAATGCTGGTTAACAGTAGAGTTCAGAAACAAACCAGGTCAAACTCCATGATAGAAATTTGGTGTTCAGTGATCAGTGATTTCAGTTAAAAGAGTAATACTTCTCACCTTGAGGTTCCTGACTACCTATGTGTCCCCAAAGTGGGAAGGGGTCTTCTGTGAATTAGTTTAAAAGCCTAATGGAAATCTATTTACCCTCTAATGGATAACTGAGCTTGTTTCCTATTACCAATGAAGGAGTTTGTTTCTTAGATATAATCTGTCAAATTATCACACTGGGGGAAAAAAAACTCATTTAAAAATAAGGAGATGTTGTGGTGTTTTTTTTTTTAAGTTGGAAATGACTAGATTAGAGCACTGACATTGCAAATATTAAAATTATTAAACATTTTACATGAAAACTTTTTTATAATTTACACTTATTTAATCTAACGTATATTTGCACTTTCAAATATTTGTTTATCAGACTGTTAGGAGTAACTAATGGGCCTTCAAATATTTTGAATGACAGATAAGTTATTTTTCAAAGAATATTTGCACACAAAAAAAATTAGGCTCATAAAGATACAGTTCAGAAAGAAAATGCAAGATAATGCTATCCCGTTACATGATGTGACCAAAATCTCTGCTATTAGATATACTAAGCTGATCACCAAATTGAATTTTTTCCTTTGCACTTTTTTGTTCCCAACAATAATAACAAAAAAGGACTAAGATGAATGATAGTAATTTTTCACATGCTAGACATCACATCAATACATTCATAAAGAGCAAGTTATCATTGAAAGCTAATAAATCTCAATTTTCCCATTTTAAAACAATTATCTTTGATAATGTAATAAAAATCAATATGGCATGAATAACATGCACTCTCACTTATCTGTCAAAACGTGGCACTAAGGCTCTGGCAAATCCAGAAAACTTGTCAGCTTTATCACCTACCTTTTTAGCAAAGCTTGAAAATAAGGCATAATAATGCCGATTTTAAGACAGTAAGTGTCTAGCCTGCAGCTGTGATCCTGGGCCTTTAACACATCACAAAAAAAGTCACGGTGTTACAGTAGGGATAACCATTCAGGATGTGGAGAAGGTAATTAGAAGTGGAACTTAGAAACATTGAGGCACTATGCCAAGACTATAATCTATTCCTCAGTTTTCGCATTTTTACTCAACAGGGAACACAAAGCACCTCATTTCCTGTGCCTGCATAAAACAACTCTAAGGACGTTATAGTTATACGGTGTTACTGTGAATAATATAAAAATGTTTAAGAGGCTTTAAGAGCGCCCATGCAATCACCAGGAAAAGTGGAGGATACAACAAAATCCGAGAAAATTTGGGGGGTTTTCTAAAGTTTTCAAAATCTGTTTTTCTTTTTTTTAATTTTGATGTCATTACAACGTTTATTTCAAGGCGTAAGTCCAATTTCCATCCTAATAATAATAATAATAATAATAATAATAAATTAATTTATTATTTAAATTTTAAAAGTTTCTCGTAGGAAAATTTTAGCAAGGTGCAAACAAACTACTGGGAAACAGAACAGGGCTGTTGGTGAGCCAGCCGAAGTGACATCTTTTCTAGCAGGATTTCTCCCTCAGGAACGATCACAATGATCTCGCCTGCTCTTCCCCTCTCTTTAAAAAAGAAAACTTTCCAGATGCCTTTGGAGTTGCACGGACCCCAGCTCCACCAACCTGCTCCTACAGAAATCATCCCTCAACAGTTGTTCCCCGGGGTGGGCTCGGCGCGGCGCGGGCCACAGGTTCTTCCCGACGCGGCCGGGACGAGGTGCGTGGGGCCCTCGCGCTCTTCACGTCCCCCTCGTCTGTTCCCTCTGGAGATCAACCTCGCGTCCCCCTCCAGCCGTCTCGGGCGTCCCGGGGCTGGCGCGGCAGCCTGGCGCTCTCGGAGGCGCCCTGGTGGCCGGGGAGGCGAGGGGCTCCCTCCCGACGCTGTGCGCCCGGCGCCGCGCGGCCCTCCTCGCCACCGACTCCGCTCCCGGGGCGCCGGAGGCGGGCGCGGACCGGCGGGGCGGGGCGCCCAGGGGCGGTGGCCGGCCCAGGGGCGGGCAGAAGGTCGGCGGGAGGAGTTGGCGGGCGACTTGTCCGGGCTCTGGGGACCGTTTCACCTCCCACCCGGGGGCGCTGCCAGCCCCGGGACGGCCGAGAGGGCGCCGCGCCACCCGCGCGCGTCGCGAGGGGCTTCCCGCGACTCAGGCCGCGCCTCTCCGCCCTGGAGCGCCTTCGGATCCCTGGAACCTTCTTGGACAGGCCCAATGTCCTAGAGGAAATTCACCTACTTTTAATGGACTGTGTCTTCCCTCCGAGAACTTGCCGAACTGCGTGGGGCTCGTGTCACGGGGATGTCATCTCAGGGCGAACGGGCCCCGAGGCTGAAAATGGGCACGGGTTTTAGACCCCAGAGAGAAGGTGACTAATGAGATAGCCCCCAATACCAATTCACTGGGCGGTTTAAGGAAGTTGGGACTCAAGCTGAAGTCAAGGCAAGAACTTTTGCCTTTTAGGAGGACGCCTGTTAATTATTAACCCACTAGCTGGTCTCCCGGGGATGGCGCCAGCCCTGTCCTCTTGTCTTCTGACAAACAGGGCACACTGGATGGGTCCACGCTAGCCAGATCCCCGTGAGTAGGGATGTTTTGGGCATGGTTCTACCTCCCTCCCCTTCAAAAGGTGACAGCCACAATCAAAATGTTCTTGGATTCTGATAAAAATCTAAATGGATCTGGCATGATGTCTAAATAAGGAAAATTCTAGAAGAGACCAAACAGGTCATCTAGTCCTACTTAATTCATCTATCTTAAGAAAACAAACAAACATTTGAATAGATGCCGAAAAGGCACTCAGCATATTCAAGATCCTTTCTCATAAAATACAATTGAAATATAGAAAATGAACAGGCGATTTTTCTCAAAATATTGTATATATCGTCTGACATACATTATCTCAGTATTGAAAATATATCAAAGGTTTTACGAAAGATTCAAAATTTCAAGTTATTTTTTTAAAAAACAGATCTAAACAATATATCGAAGATATTATTTAACAGAAGTATTAATAAAGAGTAATCAAGTGGCTGAACAAAATAAAATACACCAACAATAACCAATGAAAATGCAATGGGAAAAAATGGATTTCATTCACAATAGCAACAAAGAACGTGGAATAACTAGAAATCATAAAAATGAGAAATGTGGGGAGAACTGAAAAAGAAAAATGCAGAACTATTGAGAAATTATTTACAAGATATTTTATTAATTAGAGACATAGAATAGATGTCCTTAAGTCAGAAAACAAGATTTTAAATATGTAATTACTAACACCCAAATTAAGAGATATGTTCTAGGATTCACCTGAAAAACATACGAGCTAGAATAGCTTAGATAGTAGTTCTCACACTGTGGTCTGGCGACATCTGGGTCCCAGAAACACTTTCAAGGGGTTCACAGGGTCAAAATTGCTTTCATAATAATGTTGACTTTTTTTCCGCTCCCATTCTTTCACGAGAATACAATGTTTTCCATTGGCTACATAATATATGATATCACAATAGATTGAATGCACCAGCGGATATGTCTTCTGTTATGCCAGACACTGGGGATATTTGCAAAAATGTAAAACAATGCCATTTTCTCCCTAAATTTATTTTGTTTCAAAATCTATAGTTATTTTTCAAGTAAAAATGTTTTTTGTGTTAACATGTAATGGATTTCCTAATGTTGTAAAGTTAATTTTAAAATAAATATATTTTTAATTTCTCAGTTTTAATTTCTAATTTGATAAATACCGATAGATATAACACATAAACTAAAAGCTCTTTGGTGTCCTCAAATATTTTTAAAAGTCTAAAAAAATGGAAAAAAATAAAAATAAAAGTGTAAAATATGGGCCTGATGACCAAAACATTTGAGAACCTTTTGATAACAATGAAGAAAAATCATTAAACTGTAACAACTAAGAGTATGGCTCTAACGCATGACTAGAACAGTAAGTCCAATCCAATCAGCCTAAGACCATCAAGGACAAAACCTCTAGTCCCAGAGTCAGGTTTACTGACTCATTCCAACAGTGGAGACTCACCTTTGAAAGCTGAGGTTGAGTTTTGATAGGCTCAAAGCAGAGCAGGGCTGGGAATAAAGGGATCAACCTGAGGCTTGCACCATGAAATGAGCCCAGGGTTTCCTTGGGTAAATATGGAATGTATTCAGAAGCGCCTTATCTGTTGCTCTACACTTGAGCTATAATTCAAGGCCACCTCTCTATCTCAAAGTGAGTTAGAACCTCTGTGAAGAATGGGATGTTTCATTATTACTGACATAATTTCAAAAATCAAACTTGTGATAGTCTATGATATTAAAGAACAAGATTTTCCAATGAGTAAGAAGCAGTATTCACTCAAAGATGACTGTTGGATGGCTACAGAGTGCCATTGGAAGCTGGCTCTACCCACCTGATAAATAGCCAGGTGGATTTTGCTTTCTCTGTCTGAGCTATTTTTTTATTTCTCAAAAGAAACTAATTAAATAGTCCCAAAGTACTTGATAACAGATATAAGAACTTAACATATGACATAAAGCCATAAAAAGCAACATAGAAAAATTTCATTCAGTAAATGATTTTAGGACTATTGGTTAGCTTTTAGAGAATATATAATTAGATCCTCGTGACACATCATGCATAAAATAAATACCATAAGGATTAAAAAGTTAAATTTAGAAAATCAAATAAAAAATCTAGACCAAATTAAAATTAGCATATCAAATATCTAGATGAGAAAATATTTTATGTTTAAAAGTAATTATATAGGAAAATAATTGGTAAATTTAACTGAAAAATGTTGTATATCCCTTAAAAAAATCAACCAAAACAAAACGACAAATATAGAAAGGGAAACGATACTGTGGAGGACATAGGTACAACAAATCAAATAGGGTTCATACCTTTAATCCATAAAAAAGTGCATTGAAATGGATAAGAAAAACACCATATAGAGATGATAAGTGCTACAAAAGAGGGCGGGGCAGTTGGCTGTGAGAGCAGAAAGGAGAAAGTAAATAATTCTACATGGGTCTGGGTTGAGGGGTTGAACAAGGGCAAGGAGTGGTAGTCAGGGAGGGCTTCTCAGAGGAGATGTTTGGTTTGAGGAATAATAATGCATACGAGCTCACTAGGTAGGTGGGGAAAGAAGGTCTTCTCAGACAGACAGAGTAGCATGCGCAGAAGTAGATATTTGCATGTGGCTGGAGAGGCATGAGAGATAAAGCCATAAGAAGGGTAAGCTTGATCAAAAAGCCCCACATGACAAACAAAAGAGTATAGATATATTTGATCAGGGGAAGTTATTACAGAATATTTGATAGTGAACACCACAGTCTGACAGTGGAAGCAAAGAAGAAGAGTCAACTTTGAAAGCTACTAAAGATTTTTGATGGTAGGATTTGGTAATTGAATTTGGAAGACAGACAAAGAATTGAGAATGCCTGAGATTTTTGCCTTAGGTGTAATAACAGAAAAGAATCTTATTTTTGTTAATGGTAGTCTCCTTCTTCATCCTGCCTCCTCAAGAGATTTATTCTGATAAGCATTGTTGGACACACTCTATTACCACCACCATCACTGTGACCACTCCAAGGAGTGTGCTTGAGCGATCACGTGATTGCAGAATTGTTTTCTAGGAAAAGTTGGATTTGGTCAATTGAGGGCTTTGTTTTGCTAAGTAGTACTGAAGGTTCAGGGAAAGACTCTGGGCAAGAACTGAAGGGCCCGGATGCCATTTGATTATGTTTTGCAAAAGGGTGAAGGATGGAGCCATCCTCTCTGTCACTCCATGAAACCATCATTAGACTCTACTGGAGGGATGGTGTGGGATGGAGATAAGATGAAGTGCTAAGTCCAGACTCGAGGTGACTCAAATAGATACAATTCTGTTCTGGTTACATGAACAAGTTAGAGAACTGTGGTCCCGGAAACCAAATAGAAATACAATAGGTGATGTGGGTTTCGAATGGAAACAATGAATTCTAAATTTTACATATTGAATTTGAAGTGTAAATAATTATGCATGAGATACAGCTTTTTTAGAATGTTAAAAGTCTCCTTTAGAATAGGTTCATATCTACTTATAGCTCCAGAAAGGGCTTTTCCTTTGTCTTCTATATCACTTTGTTCTGCTCATAGGCTCTTTCTATTGGTTTAGTGCTCTGCCTTCTCCCAATATGTTTTGTCTACTGTATTTTTTCCTGTATTTCCCCCATCTTATCAGGAAAGGCCCATTCTCTCTGTCAGAGGAGTTAGCACCTCTCCACACCGTTCCCCCCGCCCCTACCACACACATCTTCCATTCCCTTTTAACAGATTGGAAATGAGACCCAAGAAGCTGAGTGAAGAAAATATAGTAAATAATGAAATACAGCAAATACACTTCTTCAAGTTCATTATCTCATTTTATAAGTACAACATTCTTCTCTAATGGAAATACCTGTAAGGCGGATGTCTCTATTTACTAATAAGAAAACTGAAACACAGACTCAATAATGACTTTTCAAAGACCACTATCTTATTAATCACTTCTTTAAGATAAGAAATTTCAAAAGCTACCACCTCTGTAAATGCTCATATTAGAATTTGAGCTTCACAGAGGTGTTAAGGTTGAAATCATACTGCTTCAAATGCTCCGAACACGATTTACTAGCTTCCCAATGATGGACCAGGAATAGTCTAAGTTAGACCTCGGCTTGGTGAGACTTTCTTGGGATATCTCTCATGCTCTTCTATTCAAACTGAAAAGCCACTCTCCTCCATATGTATTGAGCGATTAAAATCTCGATTATGGTGCACTTCGTTGTTCCTCTTTTTATGGAAAAACATTTACCAGAATCAGTATGATGGTTACGGGAGGCACTTTTTAAGAATAACATTCCCCGACTCTTTCTTCATCACTCAATAAATATTTACTGAGTGCTTTTACATGCTAGAACTAAAATGGGCATGGAATTTGAAACCCATCTCTGTCATATATGCCTGCAAAATGTTTGAAGAATTGCCTTCTATATGAACTGACATTCCATAACTAAGTAGAAGATTACTAGTATAAGATTACTAACATAAATGATGCTCAGATAATTGAGATGAGCACATTCTTTCACTACTAACCTTATTTGAATCATCTAAATCATTGTTTGGATTCTTGACTTATTAGAAAAGGTGGCCCAGGTGTTCTTCTCAATCACTGTTTTGGGCACTTTTGGCTGGTTGCACCCTTCACTGTTAGTTTCCCAGCTTTGAAGACCCGCAAGCATGTACACTGATATGCGACTAGTTCAAGTACATCAAACCTATCATTTTAATTACATCTATTCAGGCAAAAGGAGTCCAAGATTTGATTTACATAGTTCATAAAATATTACACATTTTACACATTTCATTGGTGTTACCTACTTCATTTTTCTCTATTAATTTTGAACTTCCTCCATTGCTTTCCATTATGGTGTATAGGAACAGGAAGGAGGAGCTACATATATCACTATGCAAAAAGAATAGATACAAATCATCACAATCTCTACCGTTAAGCTTACACTTATGGACTCCAAACTCAGTGTCTACAGGAAATGGAATTAGATATATTTTTGCCAACATTATAAGATACTACTTGTAAAGGATTAGTACACAGAAAGAGAATTAAGACAATAAGTTGCTTCTTATTTCATTCATTCAGAAATGTGGATCAAGAGCTTCCTGTATGCCAGGTGTATCCACACTCAGGATACGACAACTCAAAAAATGGCCCGAAATCACTGCAATTTTGAGTAGTGTGGCAGGGGGCGGGGGCCAGAGGGTGGGGGAGGCAGGGCCAGCTGAGAAGGTGGCCCTGTGAGTGAGGCTCTGGGACTTAAGGTGGTGGCTGGAGCCCATGGAACACTGAAGGTCTTTTGACACCATTGAAGTGTGTCCTGTGGAGAAGGGCTGTCTTCTCTGAAGTAGCCTGATTTCCAGGGGTTCCGTCTTTATTCCCTCTTCACTCCTGTCAGTGGGGGTGTGGCCATTGTGAGTTTACCTTCTGTCTAAGACTGTCTCAAGCATTTAGTAATTTAAAATGTTGTGAGCACTTGCAATAAATGAGAGAAGCACCAGAAGAAAGTGCCAAGAGCTGCAAGTCCACTTACAGTGATGCTGAGATTATATAAAACAATTAACACCAGTATTTAACCTGCTCCCTTTGATGTCTCCCCCCGCCCCCCAATACACCCCTCTGTGACTCTCTCAGGCAATTTGACATTCACTCTGAGAACCACTTCTATCCTGAAGCTGCGATTCCTAG
>NW_024347790.1:9904321-9909232 GCF_902729225.1 Pteropus medius | reverse complement strand
TGACTCTCTCAGGCAATTTGACATTCACTCTGAGAACCACTTCTATCCTGAAGCTGCGATTCCTAGTATTTGTTTCTTGAGTTGCACAGATCAACGTCTCCTTTAATGTTTGTTTTAACCAGTTTTCATTCATATACACAAGGACACAAAGTTGGTAGAGCAGAGATGTAAAACACAGCATAGCTTCCTCTGGTAGTCAGCTGGAATGACCTCCTCTAGGTTGAAAAATTTAAGGAATAATTTGGGAATTAGCCACGTAGCTGAAATTTTTTTATTTTTTCTCTCTTGGAGTTGGTTGGGAAGGAAGAGAGAATGTTAACAGACACTGGATTCTGCTCTAATACTACAATAACTCTGTGTGTGCATGCTTGTGTGTGTGTGTGCACGCATGTGTAAAATATGATAGTGTATACATATATAAATATACTCTATGTAATATTTCATAAGTATTGAACTTTTGGAGATTTTGAATATTAGAGACAAGAGAGGGAAAAGAAGGAAAGAAGGAGGGATAGAAAAATGAACAAAAAAAATGTTTTTGTATATTCCACTCCAAAACAAGTCTCCTTCAACACAATGGGAAGGGGGTGGAGAGACTGCATATTTGTCTTTTAATGACTGTGAAATGGAATTTTTAGGCAAACATGGTTCAGGGTGAACTTCTGATTAGTGATATAATTAGACTTCCACATAATTACTACAGTGAATTAATAGGCCAAGTATTCAGAACATGTACATCTGTGGAAGAATTTTGTTCCCTTTGATTTAAGTAACACTAATAAAAATCTCAATATGCATTCTTTTTTGAGAGTTCATGAAGCTGAAATGAAGCTATAGCCTTGTCTTCTGCATTACAAACTAATTTCTGATTTCAAAACTGCAAAATTCCTTGTCATGTAATTAATTCAAGGTTGAGAAGCATCAAATGATGGGGTGATAGAGGTTGGCTTGGTGGTGTTAAATTATACATTTGCCTAAAGATGAGGTAAAGTAATCCTGCGGAGTTCGTTAAAATATTTACATTGCCAATTAGTGTAATGGGGGCAGTAGATTCTGTACGAGATAGCTTTAAAACGCAGGAGGACCAGCAAAGTAAATGTAAAACAAAAGACAAAACAAAGAATGAGATTCACCCTCGAAAATAAATTTAAAAACGTTTTCAGATCTACCAACACATTCTCCCCGGCAGTCCACCAAATGTGTGAGTTTTTCATCTTTAGTGTTCATTCTTTGATGCCGAAAAACATGTGCAGTGACACCTTTCAGGAGGAGCAAATAATTTTAGCCCCTTGCTGTGGATGTTTCTCCCCAATGTTGGCAAAAGCAGAGTGCAGACTGGAAGAGGAGGTAGGTGGGAGGGGTGAGCATTGAGAATATTGCTTCTTGAGGTGCCCAAAAGAAGTCGATGGCTCAAGATACATCTGTATGCTGCAAAGCCACGAAGTCCCCATTATCTTCATGAAAAAGGGTGGAGTCATTGTACTCTCTTCCACATACATCTGTTCTTCTCATCTTTGTTGATTGTGACCCTCACAGTACAGTTAATTCTCGTTTCCGCGAGTTTATCTATAAAAGGAAACAAACATACTGACCGCTGGCTGGGCCATATGGTCACTAGGCCCCTTGCACCATTTAACTCTAGCCAGAGCTTGAAAAGAAAGAAATTAGCTTTTCTATTTTACATATTAGTAAACGAAGGCTGAGAGGGTAAGTAACTAACTTAAGATACTACTTTTTATAAGAGTGGAGTCAGGTAGTGAGAAGCAATTTTATATGCAGCTGAGCTTCGTAGAGCATGGGAAGTGTAGCAGACTTGCTTTATTTTAAAAGTTGACTAATATAATAAATTTGAGTGCAATTTCTTTGTTTTTTGGATACTCTGTTTACAGACAATTATACAGATAAGAAATGAAGGACTTTGATGTGCCAGATTGGTTGATTGCCTTTAAAAAGTTGTAGTAAAATACATATAACATAAAATTTGCCATCTTAACAATTTTTAAGCATACAGTGGCATGACGCATATGCACATTGTTGTGTTACAATCACCACCATCCACCCACAGAACTTTTTTCATACTGTAAAACTGAAACTCTGTACTCAACAAACAGTAACTGCCATGCTTCATTCCCCAGCTCCTAGCAAACACCATTCTACTTTCTGTCTGTTTGATTGGCCACTATAGTTAATATAAATGGTATCATACAGTATTTGTTCTTTTGTGACAGGCTTATTTCACTTAGCATAATGCCCTCAAGGTTCATCCATTTGTAGCATGTGGCAATTTTTTCTTCCTTTGTAACACTGAATAGTATTCCATTGTATGTATATAACACATTTTGTTTACGCATTCATTCATCAATGGACACTTGGGTCGCTTTCATCTTTTGGTAATCGTGAATAATGCTGCTATGAACATGTGTGTACAAACATCTCTTCAAATTCTGCTTTCATTTCTTTGAGGTATAGACCCAAGAGTGGAATTGCTGGATCAAATGATAATTCTATTTTTAATTTTTTGAAGAACCACCATACTGTTTTCCCCAGAGGCTATATCATTGTACATTTCCACCAACAATACACAAGGGTTTCAATTTTTCCATATCCTCTGTAACATTTGTTATGTTCTGTTATATATCTATATCTATGTCTATCTCTTTATCTATACCTATCTATATCATTTATATCTATATATAGATATATATGGTAGCCATCCTCATGAATGGGAGATAAGGTTGATTGCTGTTTAATGTGTAGGTTTGCTTCTGCACAGAAAAGTAGGTAACTTCATAGATATCCCAAAATATCTTCCTCATTTACTTATAACTGAATCTGGAATTATCTACAATGTGTGCCATTCAAGGCCTTCATAGAAAGCATATTAGTTGTTAATAATAAATAGCATTTGCATAATTCTTTTCATATATGTTTAATCCTACAGTATTTCTGTGAGGTCAGTATTTTTATCCCCATGTTACACATGAGGAAACTGAGGTCTGGATTATTCAAGAGGTAAGAGATTCACACTCAGTCCCTCTGGTCCTGAAGGTGGAGAAAGTACAATGCTACTGGAGGCTGGGAGCAGCTGGGAAAGGTGCTAAAAGAGGACATTATCACCAATATAAAAATTATTGCCTTCACTAGCAGAGAGAGGCCCTAAGGGAGCGTGGAACATGGCACAGCTTAGTTTTGATGGTGGTTTGGGAGTAAAACAGGGTTGAAAACATGAGTGCTTGTAATAAAACTAAATTCAAGTAAAGGATCCTTGGATCCAGAAGTGGGGAAACTTTCAAAAGAGGAGAATGTGAAAGTGGAAATGGAAGAAACCCGAATACAATAGCATTTTGCCGCGTGGGCCTTCCTGGGGATTTGCTACTGACACACCTATGCTGGCAAAATTGTTTCTCTCCCTTTCAATTTTACACCTGAAAAACGGAGATCACTATCTTCTTTATAGGAAAAACCAAAGTATTTGAATCTGTAACATTTCTTTAGCTTCTCAAAGAAAAATTCTTACTGTACTTTACTTACTTGATATAACTGGAAATGAGAAAGTTAATCAAACACTTTTTTCTGTGTTCAACACAGAACTTGAATATTTAAAATGAAATACTACTCATGAAAGTAATAAACTCCATTGCAGAAATTGTTATATTACAGTTCTAGTATTACTATGGACACCATTTACTTAAAAATAAACCTTTAATAATCTTTGAGATTCTAATAATGCAATTTTAAAATTAAATTATTTGGAGTAACATTGGTTAATAACATTATGTAATCTAATAATGCAATTTCAAAAATTACTTTAAGACCTGTGTTTTGAGAAAAGCTACACAGTGAGAAACGAAAAGATCAGACACTATAACCTTATTTGTTTGTTCATTATCTGATCTATTGACAACAAGAACTTTTAAATATGGACTACCATTAATCCACCAATATTATTGATTAAATAATTTGGAAGAATAGAATTGTAATGTGTTGAATTCAGAATAAGAAAACATTAGAAACTGAATAAACAGAAAAAATATACGAAAAGATGTGGAAATAAGCTTTAGAATGATCTAATACAATCAGGTGTCTCTAATAAAAATTGCTTCCTAATATATCTTACCCATTTCAAAGTATTAATTTACTTTGAAGTGTGCAAGTGGTGATTATAATTCACACATTCAATATGACTGCTAAATATATAAGCTTAAAACTAAACAACCTAGCTGAGTCATGTTCTACCGTCAGAAATAACACGTAACCAATGAGATTATACACATTTGTTCCAAAAAAGATTGTGAATTAGGCAATCTAAAATATCAAAAATGGTGCCTAACTCAAAATCCTTTAAATAAAAAGAAAGAGAGAGACATTGTATCTTTTGGAGAGTGTGACATAAAAGGTTATTTCCAGGGATCATTATAGTCACCTGGACAAGTGTCTCAGCAAATGCTTCTCCCTCCACTCTCTGGCTCATAAAGGGAGATCCAATTCTAGTACAGTCCTAGAAAATGAGATATAAACTTTGCTCATCCCCAAGGGATTGACTGGTTAATGGTAACTCGGGAGAGTTCGATGTCTCTAAAGTTATCTTTGATCAGGAAGGTACTAAAAGGACCAGGTCAGGGAAAGCCCTAGAAAACTGGAACAGGATGCTTTGCCACTCTCCTCACCAAATATCTCCGAAATTATACACACATATACACAAATATAGGTAATCCAAGAGATTTTGGTTATAAAATGAATTTCAATGTGTGTGTATGTGTACATGTACATATATACTTGGATGATTCCTATTTTACTCAAGGCCACAAGTATTTTTAGAATGAATGGGTAGTGAAGAAGAAAATTTAGCTAAAGGAGAAGTCTGACGACAAAGAAAATAAAGAGACGGAGCAATGTAGAAAGTTTTTTTTT